>NC_056726.1:1825409801-1825536686 GCF_019279795.1 Protopterus annectens | reverse complement strand
TTTGGGAAAACCCCCAAATGGGCCAAATTTTTGGCCAAAAAAAAAGGGGAAAAATTCAACTTTTTTTTCCCAATTCCATTTTTCTTTTCCCTTTTTTGGGTAACCCTGTGGGGTGGAGGTAAAGAAAAGTTTTTTTTGGATTTGATTTTTACTTGTTCTGCCTTGCCTCTTGCCCGTTATCCAAACAGTCACCCTCCCCACGATATGCCTCTGAGTTCTGCTGTATACTTTCATCCTCAACTGCTGCAGTCTTCCAGAGTTGGAGCCATTAATAGAACCTTTGTCAGTCTGGGCATTATCCCTATACACTGCAGTGCTGGGTGAGATTCATTTTATGAGCTGTCTTAAGGTATACCTTTTGTCGACTCCATATTTTTATCAAGTTTAATTATACTCATCTTTGTTTTGTTGACTACAGCTCTCTATTGTTGTCTTTCTGTTATGTGACCATGAAGTTATTATGGGAATTGGCCCCCAGGTAAATGTACATTATTTTAATTTTTTTTTAGGTTCTGTACTTCATGTTCCAGGTACACTGACAATAAATGGCGTTTGTCATACTGTAGAGGTTAGACTGGAGTTGTCAGCTACCAAACACGTCATGTTGTCAGCTACCAAAAACAGGTCATGTTGAAAGCTTAGTCTGTAGTTTTCACTGAGGATTTAATGAATAGCTGTTGTTAATTTTGTGTTTTGCTGTTGAAAGTGTTATCAGTTGTCAGTAATGACGTTCATCATATTGATACTGCTGCAGGAGTCTTAGCTGTACGGGATATAACAGCCTGCCAGCTTTCAAAGCTTCAAGGCACCTTCCCTGTACCCAAACTGTCAGGCAGCTTCAGTTGAGCTGATTAAAGATGAGTATGAGCGCTAAGCCCATCAGAACTTGGGTCTATATTAGATGCACGAAAAGATTTTAGCGTGAACGCTCACATGAGCGAAAATGCCGGGAATTGAAACCATGATTGTGGGGTCTTCTTACAGTGAGGAGTGGGACATCTGCCCTTTCCTCACTGTAGTGCGACCTTGGAGTTAGAATATATATTTAGCAGAGGGTGTGGGGGGCACAGCCCCCCCCACAATAGCAATTTCGATTACTGGCATTTTCGCTCATCTGTGCGTTCACGGTAAAATCTTTTCGATTTTATAATATAGACCCTAGAACTTTACTGCTGCTGAAGAGTATGTTTCTCTAAAGCTTTTGAGGTTGATAGTTTGCTTGGTGCTATTCCTTTACTGGACAGATAAGTTCCCTTTGGGGAAAAATATTGCTCTGATGCTGTCGGTGTCGTTACTAATCACAGAAGGGTCTAGGATCCGACCTCGGATCTGAGCTGGCAACTAAAGAGGACCACTCCTGAGCTCAAGGTCCTCCCCTTCCCAAGATCCCTTGCTACCCACAACCCCCCAGATATCATTTGCCGTGATTTCGTTCAGAGTTGCTTCCTACAGCTCAGGTTTCCAAGTTGCATATAAGTGCTAATGTTAAGTTGTCAATCTCGCCTTCATTCTTGCTGGATGGGTTTGGAGCCGATCCTCAGCTCCGACTCGGCCACTCTAAAAGCTCGAGAGCTAGTTCCACCGGCTCAAGGCTCCCCTATATCCCACAATGCTAGGTGGTAACTCCTCAGATCTCGTTTGCCGCTACAGTGATCGAGGTGCGTTCCTACCGGCTCAGGTTAGTTTTTTGAAAAGAAACTAGTTTTCTTAGCTTTTTTCCCCTTTTTAAGTTAGTTTTTTCCAAATAGTTATATTGTGAAGTAGTCCCAAAACTCTCTAGAAATTTTCCCTCGGGCCTTAGGCCCAGTCCCTCCCTTCTATTAGTGAGTGACTGTGTTTTCTAGGATTTTATTTCTCTAACTTAATTTAGTTTAATTTATTTCTAAGTGTAATCGGTGTGTGTGTGTTTGTGTGATTGCACTTTTCCCCTTAGACATGTCTAAGGAATCAAAGGTCTCGGGCTTTAAGAAGTGTGACTCGTGCTGTCAGAGGATGTCTCTGACAGACGGTCACACTTCTTGTGTGTACTGCCTGGGACCTTTGCACCTGCAGGACTCGTGTGCTGTTTGCCATGGCTTCAGCCCTAGAGTCCTGCAGGAGCGAAAAAATAAACTTATTTTAAGGGGCTTATTAAAGCCTGAGGGTCCCTCGACTTAGTCCTCGGGGAAACCCTCTAAGCCTTCCAGACCTTCGGCTCCAGCCTCTGAGCCGTCTTCTGGGGTCCTGGGCTGTTGAACATCGGCTCCGGCTGGAGCCGATGAACCTCGAACACATGCCCCTACGGTGTCCTCAGCTCCGGCCGGAGCCGAGGAAGACATAACCGAGTCGGCTCCGATCAAGTTGTCGGAACCGACATCTAGAAAAAGGTCCCGATCTCCATCTATCGGCTCCGTTCATTCGGCTCCAGCATCACCTTTGCTGTCTGAACGGAGCCATAGATCCCACTCTTCTAGGTCTTCCAGGTTATCGGACCATGACCTTCAGAGTAGTGAGTCGACTTCTTAAGTCCGAGGCACTAGCCCAGATGCTTCAAAGTCCGACTCAACAGTCGAGAACTATTCCCATCGCTCAAAATGTTCCTCCTCTGACTCTCTTGAGTTCGGAGCCAGGCGGCTTCGGACCCGAGACTCAGGTGGCGTCGGAACCGATACCTTTGTCTTCGGTTCCGTCGTCTGCTCCGATGTCTTCCTTGGAAGAATCTCGGCGCCGGACTTCCCTCGTCGGCTCCGAGGCGGTGGCATCGGACCCTTGTCCGACCCCGTTTTCCCTCGGGTGCCCGGCTGGTGAGTTCGGCTCCGACGCCGGCCTCGGAGCCATCACTGTCGGTGCCGGGGGAGGTTTTCAGTTTTTGGAGCGGAGACCTCCGGCTCCGCCTGACAGGGGTGCCTTCGAGGTCATGAGGAGCGTGTTAGAACCAGGTTCAACTCCACAGTCGGCTCCTTCTGCCCCTCCCCCCCCCGTGCCTCCGGTGGTTTCTACTCACTCTCATCCCGACCGTAGAGAGCCAGCTCCTCAAGTTTCCCCAGTGGGATCTCCTCCTCTTCGAGGCCTCTCCTGACCCGGTAGGAGAGCCCTAGGAAGAGGCAGTGCAAGAGGAAGCACATTGACTCCCTGAGTCTGTCACCTCTGACACTGATTTAGAGGATTCTGAAGGTTCCCCTCGTTCCCCCTCTGAAGATGTCTCCTTTGCAGACATCCTTGAAATCTTAAAACAGAGGGGGAATTGGCCATCCCTCAACCCTTCAGAGGATGAATCAGTGTATCTTGAGGCGTTTGGCTCTCGCCCTTCCACCTCCTGGGTGTCCCCTCCCTTTGACCCCCTTATGCAAGTGGTGGCAAAGAAGGCTTGGGCGGCTCTTGATTCAGTGGAACCCACCCCCAGGAGACCATCAAAATTCATTCTGACCCCCAAGGACAAAGAATTTTTAACCAAAGGCATCTCTGTTGATGCTATGGTGGTGGCTGCGGCCACCAAGAAGGAGTTAGCTGATACTTCAGTGCCTGTTCATCCTCCTAACAAGGAGTCTAGGTCGATGGACAGGTACGGGAAGCGGATGTTCTCGTCAGCGACCTTTACTATGAGATCGCTGAATTACCTGTGTCATTTTACTCGTCTTCAGAGGGATTTGCTCAAGGAAGTGAGTGAAATGTTGAAGGACTCAACAGCTGCGGGTTTTCAATATAGAATGAACTCTCAGCTGGCAACCCCTAATTCTATAACTAACTCCTCCATGCGCCTCCTTTCATATGCGGTGGATGGAGCATGTAGAGTGGCAGGTACAGGTGTAGCCTTGCGTAGGCACGCCTGGATGCGGCTTTGTAACTTTGCAGACCCTTTCAAGGCGTCCTTCACTAATTCCCCCTTTGACGTATCATCCCTCTTTGGTCCTCAAGTGAAGGAAACCCTGACTAGGTGCGAGACTGATGGCAAAACTCTCTCTACCGTCGGAGTCCGTTTTTCTACTCCTTCTAGACCTTACCCCAAAGGCCAGAAGGGGGGAAAGATGTGGTTCCGCAAACAATCTCAAGGAGATTTGCCTGGCCTTTACAAAGTGATTCCCCTCTAGTGGCAGAGGGAAGAATAATGGTAGACGCCTGGCCCTAGAGACAGAGGGGCCAAAATCAGGGCAGTCGAGAATCCTTTTCCGACAAGCCCTTTCAGCATCCCTGAGGTGTTGCCCGACTGTCCACCTTCGGAGGCAGTCGGGGGAAGATTGTCGCTGTACCCAGAAGCCTGGCTATCCCTAACTCAAGACAAGTGGGTGCAGTCTATCATTTCCAAAGGCTACAGAATCCCTTTCCTTTTCATTCCGAAGCAATCCAAAAATCCCTTCCAGGCGTTCCACCCAGTCAAAGGAGCAAGCAGCATTAGAAATTTCAAAGCTGCTGCAAAGAGCCATTCAACCAGTTCCAGCAGACCAAACAGGATCCGGAATCTACTCCAAATTCTTTTTGGTTCCAAAGAAAACAGGGGACTGGAGACCCATCTTGTCAAGAAAACAAAGTTCCGGATGGTCATGCTGCAGTCCATTCTACCCCTTTTGGGGCGAGACAACTGGATGTGCTCGATAGATCTCCAGGATGCGTACTATCACATCAGAATGAGTTGACGCTCCAGGAGGTTTCTCCGCTTCAGGCTGGGAACCAGTCATTTTCAATTCAGAGCCCTGCCCTTTGGTCTCACTACAGCCCCCCGAGTGTTTACCAAATGCATGGCAGTGGTAGCCTCTCATCTGAGACGACAAGGATTCCAGGTGTTTCCGTATTTAGACGACTGGCTCCTTACAGCCCCCACCAAGCATCTCTTACTTCTCGCCAGAGACTACACCTTTCACACATGTCAGGCACTAGGCATTTCAATAAACTACGAAAAGTCTGTCTTGTCGCCTTGTCGTGTTATTTCCTTCATAGGTGCAAATCTAGACACAGTCAATATTTCAGCCAGACTCACAGAGCAGAGAATAGCAGACATACACAGACAGGTCTCTCTTGTCTTGCAGAGCAACAAAGTCAAAGCCAGACTGATCCTGAAAGTCTTAGGGATTATGGCGGTGGCCACCCCCCTTCTACCATTAGCTCGCTTCCATATGAGAATTTTACAATGGATGCTTTTCACACAGTGGTCTTACCAAAGACTTCCAATGTCCCATCCTATTCGGATAACTCAATCGTGCAAGAATCATCTCTCTTGGTGGATCACATCTCCCCAGCTCCTTCTAGGGAGACCTTTTGTCCCTCCCCCTCCGGTTGCTACAGTGACAACGGACGCCTCCCTGATCGGGTGGGGGGGGGCATTACCAGGGCAGGACAGTCCAGGGCATGTGGCAACCGTTCGAGTGCCACTTGCACATAAACGTCCTAGAGAGGAGAGCAGTGCTTCTAGCGTTGCAAGCCTTACAAGACTCTCTTCCCAAGGGAACTATAGCAATTCAAACAGACAACATGTCTGTAGTGTGGTACATCAACAAACAAGGCGGAACCAGATCCTACCCCCTATGTCGAGAAGCACTCAGACTGTGGCAATGGGCGATTTCTTCTCAGCGATTTCTGTTAGCAACGCACATCCCCGGGAGGTCCAATGTGATTGCAGACAAATTGAGCAGAGCTATTCTCATGTGGTCTCTGAAGAATTCAGTGTTGGGGGAAGTTTTTCGAAAGTGGGGCCGGCCTTGCTGCGACCTTTTCGCTACTCCCCAAAACAGCAAGTGCGATGATTTTTTCACCCTCTTTCCCCAACCAGGCCACCCCAGCAGAGATGCTCTAGTGCACGTTTGACCCCGGGGACTTCGGTATGCTTTTCCTCCCTTCCCACTGATATCTCAGCTGATACAGAAAGCCATCGCTCAGGAAGCTTCCATGATCCTCATTGCCCCTTACTGGCCTCAACAGGTTTGGTTCCCATTTCTCCACCGCTATCTGTTGGAGCAACCTTGGCATCTGGACCCAGTTCCAGACCTCTTGACCCATCAGTCGGGTCAGTTGCACCACTCCCTTCCTTTTCTGAACCTCACAGCGTGGTTCCTCCAATTCCAACCTTAGCCAGACTTCCTCTGATATCTCACTCAGTTAAAGATATCTTGATAGCCTCTCATAAATCTTCCACTTGGAAGATTTATCATAACAAGTGGAAACGTTTTTCCTATTGGGCGCATTCAAAGAATATAGATCCTTTCACTGCTTCCATTCAATCAGTCCTAGACTTTCTAGCCGAACTTTTCCACTCAGGTTCGTCTCCGTCTACCATTAGAGTTCAATTGGCAGCAATTTAGAACTTTCATGTTGGAGTCTCAGAGTCCTCCATTATGTCTCACAAACTCTGCAAAGCCTTTTTAAAGGGAGTTTTTTCTCCTCAAACCACCCATCAGAGATCCTTCTCCCCAATGGGATCTTAACTTGGTTCTGACGTCCTTAATTCTTTCCCCCTTTGAACCTGCGGCTTCATGTTCAATGCAGTTACTTTCTTGGAAAACACTCTTTTTAGTAGCTATCACTTCAGCTAGAAGAGTCTCTGAACTCCATGCTCTGTGTAGTCGACCCCCTTATCTTGTATTCCACAAGGATAGGGTGTCCTTGCGTACTAACCCGACTTTTTTGCCCAAGGTAGCTTCACTGGCAAATTTGAATCAAACCATTGAGCTTCCTGTTTTCTTCCCTAATTATTCTAATAGGTCAGAACAAAAGTTACACTGTTTAGATATTCATCGCCAACTTAAGTACTATCTAGACAGGACCAAACAATTCAGGAAATCTGACCAACTGTTTGTTTCTTATGCAGAAGGTAGAATGGGCCTTCCAGTTTCTAAAGTATCTCTCTCTAGATGGCTTACTTCTTTGATTACCCTAGTGTATGAGATAAGACATCAACAGTTGCCATCCAAACCCAGGGCTCATTCAACTAGAGCTTTAGCCACTTCTATAGCTTTCCAAGATAGGCTGCCTATTGATTCGATTTGTTCTGCAGCTACTTGGGCTTCTCCCCATACCTTCATTTCTCATTATAAGTTGGACTTGGCCTCTAGAGACCGGGCCAACTTTGGTTCCACTGTACTCAAGAGTCTGTTCCGATAGGCCACCCGGGACAAGGTGCTAGGGACGCGGTCCCATCCAGCAAGAATGAAGGCGAGATTGACAACTTAACATTTAGAAGTTATGTACCTACCATAACGTTCCATGTTAGTTGTCTTCTTCTCGCCTTCTTTCTTGTGTCCCACCCTCTTTCCCCTAGCCAGGACAGACCTAGAGGAGTTTTTCTTTGTTCCTTATGGAATTTTCTTGCTGGGCTTAGCTTACAAACGAGATCTGAGGAGTTACCGCCTAGCATTGTGGGATATAGGGGAGCCTCGAACCGGTGGAACTAGCTCTCGAGCTTTTAGAGTGGCCGAGTTGGAGCCGAGGATCGGCTCCAAACTCATCCAGCAAGAAAGAAGACGAGAAGAAGACAACTAACATGGAACGTTATGGTAGGTACATAACTTCTAATTTTTCTCTTTCTTCTTTGAGGTTTCTTTCTTATCTTGCCCATCTCCTCTTGCCCCTTTTTCAGGTTAGGTTCCTCCCCTCCAGGTAATGTTTTAAGTCTCCTTCTATGCCCCTTTTCTTTCCCGGGTCTTAAAAAGCCAAGGCTATCGGGTCGCAGTTCCCCGAATTCGAGTCCAGCCTTTTTGCTTTGGATCTGGGCTGTTCTGCTGTGAAAGCCCCAGGTCCCTCTGTCTGATCCGAGAACTGGAGGCCTCAGAGGTCCCTGGATCTGACCCGACCCAGACCTCTCTCAGATCCGACCCTGTCTTCGTATCCATCTGTGGTGCCATTATGTTCCGTGGATCCAAACAGGCCTTTGGATCCGGCGGTTTTGTCAGATCCAGACATTATTGATTGCTCTCCCTCCAGATCCAGGATATTGGTCTCCCTCCTGAGACCGCAGACCCACAGCTGGGTCGGGGCATTCCTCCATCTCTTCCAGATCCACCTAGACCTTACTCGCCTTAGACATAAATGGAATGATGCGGAACTTTCTCAAAGCCCAAATCGAGTTGGGCTTGTTGCCATCCCCTGCTCAATTGCCTAGGGGATGGTCTCCCTCCATGAAACTCTCTCTTCTCGGCAAACCTATCCGGGTTCAGACCTTCAGGATCAGAGCATTCAGGATGAGAGGCTGTTGGTGTCGGGCATGTCTTCCCTTCCCACACTGTCAGAGCCCCTGACTGGTTCACTTCCATTGCTGTTGGAGCTGGCTGTGCCTCTGCCCTGTGAGGTTGGTGCAGTTTCCCAGGGAGTGGGGTCAGGTTCGGAGTTTTCGGACCATTCCCTCTCTCTGAGTGCCTCCTACCTGGAAAGCTCGGGGACCGATATCATCTGGAGATGTTGCTGTTGTGTCGGGGTCACCTCTTCCTTCCCAGGCAGCTGCTGCAGGTGGTGAGGAGGGAAGGGGTGTCGGCCTTCCGGGCAATAGAGAGGATAGTCTCTGGCTGGGCAGCAGCCTCTCCTTTGGCTCTAGGTCCTACCCAGTCCTTCTCAACGTTAGGTGGTGAGGCCTCATCATCCTTCCAGGGTCAGCGCTCCCATGAGCGCCTTCAGATGGGCATTACCCCCCTCGGGGTCCCTACCTCTTCCAAGTACTTCCCAGAGCCCACCGTGGAGGAGCCTACAAGGAAGAGGATGTGCAAGAGGAGACACTTGGACTCCCCTAGAGAGTCCCTCACCAAAGAGACAGATTTCAAGGAAGGAGATTGGTTCCAACAGGCTTCCATTTCACGAGATGTCCTTTGGGGACATCCTCAAGATCTTTAAGCAGAGAGGCGGTTGGTCGTCCCCCGAGTCTTCAGAGGAATCTGTGTTTTTGAAGGCCTTTGGGACAGGCCCATCTTATGAGTGTGTCTCCCTGCCGATGAGCTTGTCCAGCTCATCTCCGACAGGGCTTGGAAGGAGCAGGACACAGTGGACCCATTTCCCAAGAAAGCTGATAAGTTCTGAATTCCCCCCAAGGACAAGGCTTTTTGGAGCAAGGATGTCTCCATTGTTGCTATTGTGGTAGGCACAGCTACTAAAAAGGAGCTCTCTGAGTAGAGCATTATGGTCCTTCCCCTGAACAGGGAGTCTAGGGAGATTGACTTTTGCTCCGGCTACGTTTGGACTGAGAGCAACCAATTACATGGTACACTTTACCCGGCTGCAAACGGACTTGGTATCGGAGCTCTCTACTTCCCTTTCTGAGTTGCTGCCTCAGAGTCTTAAATTGGTCTCTCTGAAGTTGTCCACTCTAACTTCCCTGGTTAACGCCTCGATGAGGTTGATCTCCAATGTAGTGGTGGCCACCTCTCGAGCGGTGGGCATGGGCATTGCTATTGGGCATCATGCCTGGCTTTACCTTTGCAGGTTTGCTCAACCCTTCAAGGCTTAATTCACTAACGCCCCTTTTGACAGGTCAATCTTGTTTGGGCCTTCCATCAAAGAAACCATAACCTGTAGTGAGCAGGAAGGAAAGACACTGTCCGTGGTCATGTTCAAATTCTCTACACCCCAATGATCCTTTCCCAAAAATCAGGGGGGGTAGTAAGAAACTGTGGTTCTGCAGATCTCTGTCCTCCTTCCAGGATGCTCCTCAGAATCCTTCCTACAGCTGGGGAAGAGGGTTTGACAGCAGACGCTGCCCCAGAGGCAAGGGGAGGGGGTCCACAGAGGCAAGGCTCCAGGGAACCCTTCTCAGGGAAGCCCCTGAGCACTCCTGAAGTGCTGCCCGACTGTCCTGCCCTAGAGACAGTCGGGGGTTGACTCTCCCTCCACCCACTATCCTGGACAAGTATCTCAGATCATAATTTCTATGGGTTACTTCATACCATTTTTCAGCCCCTTCCAGTTCAAAGATCTTTCCCGGATGTTCCACCCCACCAGAAGGAGCTGGCCCTTCTCGAAGTTCAAGATCTCCTTTAAAAAAGAGCCATCCAAGAGGTCCAAACAGGAAGAGGGTCTGGAACTTACTCTCGCTTCTTTTTGGTGCTCAAGAAAACTGGGGATCCTATGTCCCATTTTGGTCCTTGGCAAACTAAACTTGTCAGTCAAGTAGTTGAAGTTCCGGATGGTCACTGTTTAGTCCATTTTACATCATCTGTGCAAGGACGACTGGATGTGCTCGGTGGATCTCAAAAGATGCGTACTATCATATCAGAATCGATAGAAGCTCCATGAGATACCTGCGTTTTCGACTAGGGGCCAGTCACTACCAGTTCAGAGCCCTGCCCTTAGGACTCACCACAGCCCCCTGGATATTTACCAAATGCATGGCAGTGATAGCAGCTCATTTCCAACTGTAAGGTTTCCAGATCTTTCTGTACCTGGACGATTGGCTCCTCACGGCCCCCACAATGCATCAACTCACACTGGCCACTGATTACACTCTCAGGCTCTTTCAGGATCTAGGCATTACAGTCAACTGTCCAAATCCCATCTTGCCCCATGTCAGAACCTGGAGTTCATCGAGGTCCTTCTGGACACTGTGTCAGAGACTGCAGCACTTCCCCTATGCAGAGTTCAGATTATTGGAGACCCGGTCCGTCAGTTGCGTGCTAAATTATTAGATGCACCTCTTCAAAAAGATGTATTGTTTGGTGTTAAAGCTGAGGAGGTGCTAAAGAAAATGGAGGAAAAAGCAAATCAATGCAAAGCGGTGAAAGATTTCCCTGCAGGTACAGCTCCAACGCTTAGCATGAAATCATCTTTCAAAAATTTCCAGCCGCCCACAGACCTCAAAGAATACAGGCATCCAAGGCAGGGGTGAAGGCAACCAAAAGGATCTTTCAGGAGCAGCCAGACACAGGCACCAACCAAGAATTGGAGAAAGATAAGATAGAGTAGAAAGATCAACAGACACAATGGCTTGACCTAACCCTGCCAAGCACAAACTTTTAGGCAGCAGCACAGCATTAAGGAAAAAAAACGTTATTCTTAAAAAAAAAAGACATGTTACAAAGGACAAAATATTCAATTGATTATAGACACAGCCTTTCACACTACAGTACACTTCTCAAAATTCCAAGAGAGCATGCCAAACCTAAAACAAAGGCACAAAAGAAAAACAAAACTCTAATAAACATGAGCTGACATGAAAGCAATTCAAGAGTAAACAGAAAGAACAAGGTCTTTCCAGAATTCAGACTATTCCACCATTCAAGATTTGACAACCTTGGAGAGACCAAAGAATTAAATCCATCCTATTGCTATATCTACAATGCTCAATTGCTAAGATGCTCACATTACAGCAGCTTCTTCCCTGCTGGGCAAGAGTCTTGCTGGGCAACATTGGACCTCAAGGAGGCATACCTGCATGTCCGGCGTTTGTAATAAAAGTGTTGAACTACCTGGGATACACAGTCAACAAAAGAAATCAAAACAATACAACAAATAATTTTTTCTGTGTACCTCAAGCAACTCAAATAATCACAACAGACGCCTCTAGATATGCCTGGGGGAGCCACATGACAGATCAGTGCATTCAGGGAAAATGGGACCGAAAAGAAAGCACTCACATCAACCAGTTTTCACAAAGATAACTCAGGCATGGGGACAGTGGACTAGATCTCTTTGCTACCCAGAAATTGCCAGTTGAAAAAAAATTTGTTCAGGACCTTATCATCCACAGGCCTGGAAAGTAGATGCTTCTTCTTGAGCAACATTGACCAGTGGTCTATGCCTTCTCTCTTCCTCTGCCTCTGCAAAAATTATTCTATTAGCCAGAGCAGAGAGGCCGATTCTCATTGCTCCATTGCTCGCTATTAACACTGGTATCTGCTCCCTGAAGAGCCTGCTGACATTCCCACCATGGATCTTGATTTCCCAACCGTTCTCTCTCTCCAGGAGGAGGTGACATCATCTTGGAGGCCAGAAGACCTTCTACTAGAGAGGAAACACTCCGCCAAAATGAAACGATTTTTGCCTGGAATCAAGAAAGGGACCAAGAATCCTTAGGTAATAAATCAATTTACAGTACCCTTACTGTACCTAGAAACAATGGACTTTCCTTCTCCTCTTCTCAGATCCACACTTCAGCCATTTCTGCACAATACAACACACATCCTCCTTCCTCTCGAGGGCAAAAGAATATAAAACCCCCAAGAAAACCACCCAGTCCTGCTTGGGGACCCTTCCTCCCTTGAGCCAGCTTCTTCAACAGAGTTACAGTACTTGTCATGGAAAACAGCCTTTCTTCTGGCTATCACCTCAGCCCCTCATGGCTGTGCAGCCATTCATCATTTTCCATCAAGACAGAGTTTCCTTTTACCAACCCCCTTTATACTATTAAAGGTCTAATCCACAAAACAAAGGAGTATTTGGACAGAACAAAGACATTCAGGAAATCTGAGCAACCAAACAGACAATTTCAAAATGGATAGCCCACTGCATCATTTCATGGAAAAACTGTGCCTGCATGCATTCCACCAGAGCCACAGCTACCTCTGCAGCCTTCCATGGGTCCCTACCAAGGACACACCTGGAGTTCAGTGCACACTTTCTCCAAGCACTATCACCTCCTACTATACTCAAAATCTAGGCCATAGCAGTCCTGCAGGGCATCCTAGCTCCTCCTAGTTCCACTTAGTGCCTACCACCCTTACTTAGCTTTGGGATTCTACCCATCTGTTATGACTGCAGCTGTATGCCATAAATGTAGATGTTCGATTGCTCATACAGCTGCAGTCCAGCCTCCATCCCCTCTTAGGACAGGCCTTATGACAAACACTTTTCATACAACCTTTTTGGGGTATTCTTTTATGGTGTATTTGCTTGCAACTACTGTTTTTTTATTTATCAACATTGTATCTTTGCATAACATTATATTTGCCTTCCCTGACATCTGGGGCAAGAAAAACTGAAGAAAATGGCTTTTATACCCCTGCCGCGACTGACGTCAGGAAGAAGCGGCGACAACCGGCCGCGACCTAGACTTTGGAATTCAAGGACCTGCCTGACGGCAGGATAACCCATCTGTTATGACTGCAGCTGTATGAGCACTCGAACATCTACATTTATGGTAGGTACAAAACTGTACTTTAGTGCCTCTCACCCAGTATCATATGAGGGTTCTGCAGTGGACCCTAGATGTGCAATGGTCAGTTCAGTTTCAACCCATGTTCAGGACTTCTCAGACAGGCAGACATCACCTTGTTTGGTGGCTCCAAGCTCAGGATTTTCTTCTAGAAAGACCTTTCTGGCTTCTCCAATCCAAGGCCACAGTGACTACGGATGCCTCCCTGTTGGGGTGGGGGGTGCATTTTTGGGGAAGGACAGATGGTTCAAGGCACGTGGTCCCCATTAGAGACCAAATTGCACGTAAATGTCTTGGAGATGAGAGCAGTCCTTCTAAAGTTGCAAGCCTTTCTGGACTGTCTCCCTTTCAAGACCTTTGCAGTTCAAACGGACAACATGGCGGTGGTCTGGTATATCAATAAGCAGAGTGGGATACGGCCTTATCCTCTGTGCAGAGAGATAATGAAAGTGTGGGAATGGGCATGGTCTTCCAGGCGCTTTTTTCTTGCAATGCACATTCCCGGCATTTCCAGTGTATTAGCCGACAAGCTCAGCAGATATATCCTGAGTCCTCGCAAGTGAAACCTGAACCCATCAGTGGCACGTTGAATGTTCGACTGGTGGGGTCTCCCTTGCTGTGATCTTTTGCCTCTCTGATCAGCCACAAATGCGGCAACTACTTTGCCATGATCCCCCCATGGGAGAGTCGCCCAGGGACACTCTGGCTCACGATTGGCCACCGGGACTGCTATATGCTTATCGCCAGCTCCTCTCATTCCCAACGTTTTACAGAAAACCCATTGCCTATAGACTCCTCTCATCCTCATTGCCCCCTTCTGGCTTCGTCAGGCATAGTTTTTCCTCCTCTGGTCTCATCTGAAATATCCACCCTGGATATTAGATCCCATTCCGGATTTCATTTCCCATCTGTGGGGGGCTTCCTCTTCCCAAACTCCAGTCTCTTCATCTGATTGCTTGGTTCCTCCACTTCCAGTGATTCTACCCTGTCCAGGCTTCCTTCTCCAGTTAAAGAGCATTATCTTGGCCGCCCAAAAAACATCCACCAAGAAGGTATATTCCAGCAAATGGAAGAGACTTTCTCTATGGGCCAAGCAATCTAGATCCTTTTTCAGCTTCTATCCCAGACATATTTTTGTTTATGGCCTCTCTTTTTTAGCAAGGGGCCAGTTTCTCTACAATTAGACTCCAGTTGGTGGCTATATCGAATTTCCATTTGAATGAAAGTCTTTTCTTTCAGGCTGTGTAAGGCCTTCCTCAAAGGGATCTTTCTTCTCAGACCTCCTATCAAGGATCCCTCTCCTCCATGGGATCTCACTCTGGTGTTGCAGTCTTTGACATAGAAGCCCTTTGAGCCTGCGGCTACCTGTGATCTTAATTTCCTGTCTTGAAAAATGGCATTCTTGATGGCTGTTACTTTGGCCAGAAGGGTCTCGAGTTGCAGGCTCTCTGTATGTAAGCCCCCTTCATGGTGTTCCATAAGGACAGGGTGCGTCTCAGGACCAATCCTTCATTCATCCCTAAAGTAGCTTCGGAGGCTAACCTCAACCAATCTGTTCAGCTTCCTGTGTTCTTCCCCAGTTTCTCACTAACAAAGGAGAATATCAGTTGCATTGTCTGGACGTCCTTGGACAGTTACATTTTTACCTCAAGAGAACTGAAAACAAGCTCTTTGTTGCCATCTGTCTGGCCAGGAAAGGTCAAGCTGTTTCTAAGGTATCTATTTCCGCTGGATCGCCAGCTGTATCTCTTACGTTTATGAAAACAGACACCTGGAGCTTTCCGGACCACTTAAAGCCCACTCTACTAGGTCAGTAGCCACATCTTCTGTCTTCATGGCAAAACTTTCTTTAGAAAGATAGAGATTTGCTCCGCTGTTGCTAACCCCCATACCTTTGTTACATATTATAAGTTGGATTTGGTGTCCAGGAGCATGGCTTCCTTTGGTTCCTCTGTGCTCCGACATCTCCTTCCCTGAGATCTCCCATGGTTCATAGTAGCTGGGGAAACTGACCCATCCATGATCAATAATGAAACAGTTACGTACTTAACATTACTTGGAATCTGTGCTTTCCAGTGTCATTATTCATCACATTTCCACCCTCCTTCCCCCTTCTTGTAGAGATTTAGGAGTTATGGATGGATGTGTTCCTTGGCAGTTCTTTTTCTTTATAGGAAGTCTCCTTTCTTCCTAACCAGCAAACTTGACCTGAGGGCTGTAGGTAGCAAGGGAACTTGGGAAGGGGAGGAGCTTGAGCTCAGGAGCGGTCCTCTTAGTTGCCGGCTCGGATCCTAAACCCATCCGTGATGAATAATGACACTGGATAGCACAGATTCCAAGTTATGGTAAATACACAACTCTTTTTTGTGTTTCTTCAAGAAAGTTGTTTTAAAGCTAGGAACTGCCACAAGACTGTATCATACTGTTTTCTTTTAATTTGTTCCTGTTAGTATAAATGTTGTATAAAGTAATTGAAGACCATTTTGCGATAGAGACAGTGTTTTTATTTTACTTTTTGGGTCTGGCAAAGTTTTTTACTGTGCTTTTCTGTGAAAAGTGACTTTTTGTAATTCTTACCATCATTTACTGCTTGTCTAACAGGAAGGAGGCACCATTTTTGCCTTTAGCATGGAACAAACTACCATTCCCATAGTCAGCCCTTCATCCAGCCACAAAAAGAAAAAGTTAGTGAACAGCCTTTGCCACCACTGTAGGCTAATAGTTTGCCTCAGTCACAGATGTGTGACTCGGCTGTGACCATTTGTTTTACCTCAGACCACCACTCATCTTTTACCACACATCTCTGTGGTGTAACCTACAACCACTATGAACTCTGGGTTAGCCACCCACTCAGTGGACAAGAGAGAGCTGTTGCTGTCATTCTTAGAAGAGGGAACAGGGAAGGCTTCCCTTTTGTGTTAGAATGCTGTACCCTCCCTAGGGAAACTACTGCTGTGATTAGTAACATGGTTGATCCCATTTTTCCTGTCAAAAAAAGAAAACTAAGCATGTGTTGTTACTCAGATTTCCTTAAACAGGAGTAGTTTACTGGGTCTGGCTAACGGCTTTTGTCTTTCTTGTAAAGTAGTTTCTCCTGAAGAGAGTCAAGATTATGTTTCTAAATAAGAAGATGAAGGGACAGATGCTGTTTTTTTTCTCCAGATTTCTGATTCACACTCAGAGGAGAGTTTTTTTCCTGATTCTCCCAGGTGGGGGGGGGGGTCCTCTTTCTCTTGAGACTATTGCTAGAATGTGCCATTGTTTTCAGTGGGAGAATATGGAGGTTTCTCTTTTCCTCGGAAAATAGTATGAATTGCTACAGAAGGAATTTCCAGAACCTATACTATTTCTCTTGTTCTGTCTGGTTTAGAGGATGTATGTGTTAATTGCCTGCAGTTTTCCCTGATAGTCAATTAGCTGCCCCTGAAAAAGCAGCTAGTATGTATAATGTTCCTCAGTATTTTACATTTTTATACACTATTCCCAAACCTGTCCCAGCAGCTAGCAGCTATAGCTTTAGTTGATCCTACTGCTTGTAAGCACTTATTTTCTGTGTACTGTTTTTGGTAAGGCTGGGAAAATTATTGATAAGTATGGGAAAAAGTATGCAGTTCTGCCACTTTGATTTTCAGAATTTTGAATTGCCAGTCAAGTATGTTAGTTTTTTCCTAATTGTGAAAGTATGAGGAATGTTTTATCTACAACTGCTTCTTATAAGGAAAAATGTGCTTTAAATAAATTACTTTCTTATACTACACAAGTCACTAGTGATTGCTTGAATTCTGTGTACGACTCTGCTGATACTTCTTCTACAGCTCTAGTCACTGGTGCTGTTTTAAGGTTTACATGGCTATATTCTTGGAACCCCCCAAAATGATAAAAATCATTTTAAATTCCTTTCTGGGGTAGAGATTTAGTTTATGGCCCCTCTGCTGCAGGGTGATAAAAAGTGTGGTAAAAGGGATAAAGCTGATCCAGTGAATTTCTAAAGATTTTTTATCCCTCCTTTTCTAAATTTTCTAAGGGTTTCTCTAACTTCTCATCCAGTTTTGGCTAAAAGCAGAATAAGCCATTTCAACAAAACACAGGTAAACAGACAATCTGAAGTAGTTAACTTCATTTGTTCATCAACCTGTGGGTATCGGATCTGAATCGGATCCGAGCCGGCAGCTTTATTCAGCTAAGATCCGAGCTCCAAGCTCCTCCCTCTTACCCATAACCCCCTGCTATCCTTCTCTGTCCTCAGATCTCATTTGCCGTGGCTTATTCAAGCACCTAGAACGAGTTCCAGGCGTAGGGTTTCGTGAGATTTTGAAGAAAAATTCCTCTGTTTTTTTACCTAGTTTTTAGTTTAATTGTTAACGAGTGAGTGTTGTTCCCTTTTGTAGTTGATTTAGCTCATTTTTGTTGCTAAAACTTTATATATTTTCAGTTACTGTAGTCTCCCTCTTTCCGTGTGTGTGAAGGTGTGTTTGGGTTAGGCCCTTTTACAACTATGGCCGAGGCCCTAAAACTTTCTTTTCTAAATGCACCGTGTGTGGCCATAAGCTATCCCTGGTGGATGGCCACACTCTGTGTGTTATCTGCCTTGGGGCTGATCATCTTTCTTTTGGCTGCACTATTTGTACAGCCTTCAACCCCAGAGCTTTGAGGGATAGGAGGTCGAAGTTGATTCTGGCAGGACTTCTGCCCCCGGACTCTGCTTTGTCCTCTTCTCCCTTGGCAGCACCGGCTGCTACCGCAGCGGTGCTGCCTTCCATCCTTGCTCCCCTGGCCAGGACTCACCCTCCCACCGAGGCTCAGGAGAACAGGGAATCTAGGAGGGAGAGAAAAAAGGACAAGCACCACAAGCGGTGAGCCGAAGCTTCCTCTTCGGCTCCGCCAGCGAAGCAGCTAGTCTCTCTCCTAGGGCATCCGGGCCTTCTCCTTCCCGGCTCCATTCACCCCGTTTTTTCCCCGGGGCTGGAGGAGAAGGAGACCTGGTCGCCTTTGAGGCGTCACTCCAGGCCTGCCTCGGTGGCCTCGTCAAGATCAACAAGAAGCTTGTCAGATGCAGATATGGGCCGGATGATGCATAGGTTTCTCCAGGCCCAACTGCAGATGGGAGTGATCCTGCCTCCCCCCCCCCCCTCCGGGGGGGAGCTCAACCCCCTTTTTCACCCCGATTGCTCCTTCTTCGACCCACTTGGGTTTGGAGCCGCCGGATCAGGGGCAACATCGGGGGGGGAGGCTTCGGCCACCCTTTTCGGATCCGAGCTCTCGGAGCTGTGAGCTGAGCTTGGGATCCGGAGGTGTTATTTGTCTTCGGCTCAGATTCGGTCGGAGCACACAGGCCCTTCGGATCCGACTGCATCGGCGCCGGCTCCAGTCCGCACCTCGGATCCGAATGGGCTGCTCTCGGAGCTTAGAGAGAGCAGTTCTCCTTCGGCGTTCGATGTTGTGGAGTGGGTCTTGTTGAGGGACTCGAGGCCCCAGGCTCCTGCTGCGGTTCCACCCATCACTCCCTCTCAGACGGGCCTACCTTCCATCACCCGGCCCCAGGGACAGCCTACGCCTACGTCCCAGATGGTTCCCTTAGAGGAACAGGATGTGGTTGGTGAGGCATCCTCGGACAGCCCCCCCGAGGAGGTTCCTCACAAACGTAAGTGCAAGAGGAGGCACTTGGACTCACCTGAGTCCCTGACAGAGAGGACACAGACTTAGAGGAAGGGGAAGGTTCCCCAAGATCACCCCCCGAGGACGTCTCCTTTGGAGACATTATGGAAATGCTTCGTATTAGAGGGGGGGTGGTCAGCCCAAAAGCCTTCCTCCGATGAGTCTGTGTTTCTGGAGGCATTTGACACAGGCCCATCTACCTCTTGGGTGTCCCCTCCTGCCGATCCCCTTGTAGGTCTGATCACTACCAGGGCATGCAAGGAACCAGACACTGTGGAGCCCATACCAGAGAGACCTGACAAAATTCTTAGATCACCCACAGATAGGACAGTTTGGAGCAAGGGTGCTCCAGTAGATGCCATGATAGTGGCAGCTGCCACCAAGAAGGAACTGGCCCAGGAGAGTTCCTCGGTCCATCCTCCCGACAAGGAGTCACAAACGATGGACCGTATAGGGAAGCAGATGTTTGCTTCAGCCACCTTCTCTGTAAGGTCGCTGAACTACATGGCACATGTGATACAACTCCAGCAGGATCTCATCAAAGAATATGCAGGGTCGCCCACAAAGTCCATGTCGGCCGAGGATAAGAAAGTATTCTCAGCCCGAATGGCCAAGTCCATTTCGAACACTTCTATGCGTCTCCTTTCCCATGCCACTGAAGGAGCCGCTAGAGCTAGCGGAGCGGACATTGTCTTATGGCGGCATGCTTGGCTCCACCTCTGCGACTTTGCGGAACCCTTCAAGGTGTCCTTCGCAAATGCCCCTTTTAACGGCTCTTCGCTGTTTGGCAAGACCGTCCGCGACATGCTGGTCCAGAGCGAGAAAGACGGGAAGACGTCTGCCATCGAGATCCACTTCTCAGCTCCCCAGAGGTCCTTCTCCAGGAACCAAAGGGGACAAAAGAAGATGTGTTTCCGGAAATCTCAACAGTCCTGTTTCGCTCCGGAGTCCTCATCCTTCAGAGGCAGAGGAGGACAGGATGGACGCCAGCCCAGAGGCAGATGGGGACTGAAGAATTTCAGGTTGCGAGAACCCTTTTCGGATCGGCCCGCACAGCAACCCTGAGGGGGTTACCCGGCTGCTCCACTCTGGAGACAGTCGGGGGATGCTTCTCGAGGCACCTAGCAGTTTGGGGTCAATTACAATGGATCGCTGGGTGCTTCGAATCATATCCAGAGGTTATACTATCCCTTTTCTGAATCGTCCTCTCAGACTCCGGAGCCTCCCCAATGTCCCACCCAATCAAAGGGAGGCAGCAGCTGCAGAAATAAAGCAGCTGCTAGAAAAAAGAGCAATCCAGCCCATCCCCCAAGACCAGTCCGGATCAGGCTTCTACTCCAGGTTCTTTTTGGTGCCAAAAAAGATGGGGGACTTAAGACCAATCCTTGACCTGTCCTTTCTGAACATAGCAGTCGCCAAAGAAAAATTCTGGATGGTCACCATTCAATCCATTCTCCCACTCCTACAGGAGAACGACTGGATGTGCTCTATAGACCTCAAGGATGCGTACTACCACATTTTGATGGATAGACGATCCAGGAGGTTTCTCCGCTTCTGGCTGGGAGCCAGTCACTATCAGTTCAGGGTCCTTCCCTTTGGTCGCACCACAGCCCCCAGGGTGTTCACCAAAGTGATGGCAGGTGTAGCGGCCCACCTGAGGCTTCAGGGAATACAGGTCTTTCCATACCTAGACGACTGGCTCCTCACCGCCCCCACCAGGCATCTACTCTGTTCAGCCAGGAATTACTTCCTTCACTTGGTCTCTCATCTGAGAATTTCTATCAATCTCAAGAAATCCTCCCTCCAGCCAACTCAGACCTTAGATTTCATAGGGGCCAGGCTAGATACAAACCTGTTGAGGGCCTTCGTAACTCCGGACAGGCTTCGAACTTTGACATTCCATGGGATGGCTCTCTTACAACCCCCCCCCCAGCGGAATTGGTCCTGAGGGCACTAGGTTCCATGGCAGCTGCCATCAGTCTTTCACCATTGGCTCGTCTAAACATGAGGGTCCTGCAATGGACATTGCAGGTCCAATGGTCCATCCTGCAACATCCGCTAAGTACGGCTATCCCCCTCAGCAATGCTTGCAAGAGGTCCCTACTCTGGTGGATCCAATCCTCGGATCTCTGGGAAGGGCGCCCCTTTTCTATGACCCCACCCCAAGCCACGGTGACCACAGACGCTTCTCGCCTCGGGTGGGGGGGGCATTGCATGGGCAGAACCGTCCAAGGCATGTGGGCACACTCAGAGACCTTGTTGCACATCAGTGTCCTAGAGATGAGGGCAGTGCTTTTAGCGTTGCAAGCACTTCAGGCCCTTCTTCCCTTGGGGACAATTGCGATTCAATCAGACAACATGTCAGTAGTCTGGTATATCAACAAACGGGGGGGGACCAGATCCTATCCGCTGTGTCGAGAGGCCATGAGAGTTTGGGAATGGGCGATCACCACCAACCGCTTTCTCATAGCAATGCACATTCTGGGTCAGTCCAACATTTTGGCAGACAAGCTGAGTCAAACCATCCTCTCACCTTACAAGTGGTCTCTGAACCCGAGAGTAGCGAAGCAGATGTTTGTCAAGTGGGGTCAACCTTGCTGCGATCTTTTCGCGTTGCCTTTGAACGCAAAGTGCAGCAAGTACTTCGCTCTACTTCCCCCACCAGGGGAATCCCCCAGAGATGCTCTAGTCCATGCAAGGCCATCCGGTCTACTTTATGCTTATCCACCTCTTCCCCTCATGGTAAGATTCTTGCAGAAAGCTCGTCAGTTGAAGAGCAGAGTGATCCTCATAGCCCCATTCTGGCCTCGTCAAATGTGGTTCCCTTGCCTATGGTCTCATCTGGTCAATCCTCCATGGATTCTGGATCCCTCTCCGGATCTGATTTCTCACCCCCTGGAGTTGACAACTCCAAACCTGGACAATCTCAAGCTCACAGCTTGGTTGATCCAGTTCCAATCACAGCTAGGACTCCCGGTATCTCCTCTTCCGTTAAAGCTATTCTAGTAGCCGCTCATAAACCTTCAACCAGAAAGGTCTATAAGAGCAAATGGAAACGTTTTTCGATCTGGGTGGAACATAGACATATGGATCCCTTTACAGCCCCGATACCAGCTGTATTAGAGTTTTTGTCGCACTTATTTGATCAAGGTGCCAGCTCCTCCACCGTCAAAATCCAATTAGCAGCAATTTCACACTTTCATGTGGGAAATGATCTCAGTTCATTAGCTTCTTCCAAGATCTGCAAAACCTTCGTAAAAGGTACTTTCCTATTAAGGCCTCCTGTGAAGGATGCAGTTCCTCCGTGGGATTTAACCCTTGTTCTTCAGGCTCTTACTGGCCCCCCTTTGAACCTGCAGCTTTACTGGACAATTAAATACTTATCTTGGAAGATGGCTTTTCTCATTGCCATCACTTCAGCTAGAAGGGTTTCAGAGCTTCAAGCCCTTTGCGCCAAACCTCCATATCTGGTCTTCCATAAAGATAGAGTTTCCCTCAGGACCAATCCCTCCTTCTTACCTAAAGTCGCCTCCGAGTCGAACATTAATCAATCTATCAATTTACCAGTGTTTTTCCCGAATTATTAAAACAAAGGTGAATACAAATTACACTCTTTAGATGTGCACAGACAATTGAGGTTCTATTTACACAGGACTGCTGGTCATAGAAAATCTGAGCAACTCCTTGTATCCTTTGCTAAACCCTTTTTGGGCAATCCTGTGTCAAAAGCTACATTGTCCAGATGGATTTCACAATGTATACTTCTTGCATATAAGAGTTCTGGCCGACCAGAACCTGTCGGAGTTCATGCCTATTCCACTCGATCGATTTCAACTTCTGCTGCCTTTTGGTCAAGGGTGTCCTTGGATGATATTTGTTCGGCAGCCACTTGGGCTTCATCCCATACCTTTATTATACATTACAAGCTGGATTTAATTTCCAGAGGAAGGGCGTCCTTTGGCTCTGCAGTGCCCCGGAATATTCTTCCATGAGGACCTCCCATGTTTAGGTAGCTGGGGGACTCTGTCCCACAGGTCGATGAACAAATGAAGTTAACTACTTCAGATAAAGAAGTTATGTACTTACCATAACGTTCCATCTGAGTAGGTAACGTTCCATCTGAGTAGGTAACTTCATTTGTCAGCAACCAACCCCCCCTCCGTCCCCCTAACCTGTAGTTCGTCCCTTTTAGGACCTTGTCTTCTCTGTACAAGATGACATCAGGTTAGGATGTTTAGTTGATCCTGATTGTAGTAGTTTATAAGCTAAGCAAACTCGATGTGAGGACAGAGAAGGATGGCAGGGGGTTATGGGTAAGAGGGAGGAGCTTGGAGCTCGGATCTTAGCTGAATAAAGCTGCCGGCTCGGATCCGATTCGGATCCGATACCCACAGGTTGCTGACAAATGAAGTTACCTACTCAGATGGAACGTTATGGTAATTACATAACTTCTTTTTTAAGAAGTAATGGCAAGGGGGTTCCAAAAAGAAGCCCCTAATCTCCCAAAACCAAGGAAGGTTTGACAAGTCTGAATGACTATTCGAGAGTTCTGATCCCTGCCCACCCTGTCCCCTTTTTTCTTCCGGAGTGATAGAATCAGTTCTTGGTGGGGAAGGGTTTTTATTCAAGTATGTTCTTAGAAAGAAAATGCTTGGAAGACCAGTCCTGTGTCCTCCTTTCCTAAACGTTTTCTATAGTGCCCAAATTCAAAATGATGTCACTTCACAACCCGTTACCTCTTTTTTTTTTTCTCTTTAAACCTTACTGGTAGCATTAGACTCAAAAGATGCTTATCAGCACACCCCTCTTCATCCAGATCTTATACATTTCATAAGGTTTTCTGTGTCTGGATAACATCATCAGTTCTCTTTCTACCCTTTAGACTATCCATTGTACCAAGAGTGTTCACAAAGGGTCTTGCTCCAGTTAATGCTTATTGCAAGCTACCGGTTGCCCATATTTTTTTCATATTTAGACTTGCTTATCTTTGCAGAGTGTTTTCCAAAGTTTCAGGAGTCTCTCTCTTGCTGGAATTCCAAGAGAACACACAGTCTTTTTTGGCTCCTTTATACGGGATTGTGTTCCTGGGATGTCACCTAGACACCTCAGTTCAAAGAGCCTTTCTTCCTCGGGAAAAAAGTAGATCTTTATCTAGATCTATGTTTAAGGTTTTCCACTCAACCTTCGATCACTGTGAGGGAATACCTCAGGATTTTGGGTCTCGGTGCTTCTGTGATCCTCATGATGCCCCTGGCAAGACTCCACTTGAAAAAGCTGCAGTAGTATCTGAAGTCTCTCTGGTTCCAGCACCATTGGCCTTTGTCTTTTCAAATCTCAATGCTGAGTTTGTCAAAAGAAAAATCATTTGGTGAAGACAACAGATAGCCTTAAGTCTGGGTCTCCCATTCTTCCTCCCTGCTCCAAAGCAGTCAGGCACTACAGACATCTTGGATATTGCTAGATGAGCAGTTGCTGGAGAGAAAAGAGTGTAGAGTGTTTGGGACACCAAGGACAGACACAAGCACATAAGTATCAGAGATGCTTGCTGTGATCAAGGTACTCAACTGTCTGAATTATCTTTGGACCCCCGGACCTCTTCAAGTTGTTACAGACAGTACCAGAGTCACTTGACACATCAACAAGCAGAAGGGGAACTAGGTCGTACCCTCCCCTTGTAGACTAGCCATGTTAGCTTGGGATATAGCTTCACAGCACACTCTTACTCTACAGGCATCCTACATTACGTCAGAGCAAAACTGAGTGGCAGACAAGCTGATCAGGACCAGGGTATGCCCTTACAAATGGAAACTAGATCAAGAGGGTCTTCCAGTATTTGATCCAGTTTTAGGAAGTTCCTCAAGTAGACTTCTCTGTATGAGCAACCAGCTGGTGAGATTCTATCCCTGGACTCCATGCAAGAAGGCCTGGAAGATGGATGCTTTTTCTTTTCCTTGGACAGGAATGTTTCTAAAGGGTCTATATTAGATACTCGAACATTTGAAAGTTTGACTGTCATATGGTCGACACCATATGATCAAACTTTCAGAAGTTCGAATATCTAATAAAAAAAAACTACACAAAACACTTACCTGAACGCTCTAAGAGGGGGGCAAGCCCTCCTGAACCCCCCACACACCCCGTTCTTTAAATATACCAACTTCGAGAATCTTCCCAATCTGCGCTGTATGGAGATCTCCGCTACAATGTTTGAACATTCAAAAATCCGATCATATGGTGCTGACCATATGAGACTCAAAATTTTGGATGTTCGAACGTTCATTGTGGAGCATTTCTATATGCTTTTCCCCCCTTTCCACTAACATCCACTGCACTTCTGAAGATTCAGAAGGAATCCCCAAGATCATTGTGGTGTCTCCCTTCTGGCCTATGCAGCCATGGTTCTCCCTTCTTTTGGGAATGGCCAGGCGCATTTACCACAGGCTTCCTCCCAGACTAGATGTACTCGTACAAGAACAGGCATGTTTGATGCACTGTGCCATCTGTCAGCTTCATTTGGCTGTCAGGATGATAGGGTCTTAATTCTCTTTAGGAACTTGTTTACTGAGGATGTGCAGCAGGTACTAATGGAGGCAGGAAAGCCTGCTACTAGAAAATCATATATTAGCAAATGAAAGAGGTTTTCTAGTTGGTGCCAACAACGTAACCAGCACCCATCCAGGGCTAGATGTTCTCTGGTTTTATAATATTTGTGTGAGTTTTTAACCTATAGCATTTCTTATTCCTCTATTAAGATTCATGGTTTCTCCCTCTTTTAATGCAGTCTCATGTCAACATTTTTTGAAAGGGAATTTGCACATGAGGCCTCCAAGCAAACGTGGCCCCTCCTTGGGATCTTTCTTTTGTGTGAGAGACCCTAACACTTGTTCAATGGCTGACTTGAGGATTCTTAACATGGAAAACAGTTTTACTGATTGCTCTGAACTGTGCAAGCAAAGTATTGCAAGATCTCACAGTGAGTTTTACCCTCTGTCAGTTTCCACAGGGTTTCTTTGCAAGTTAGTATTTCTTTTAAAGGATATCCAAGGTTACTTTAAGCTAAACTATCCATGTTCCTGTGTATTTTCCTGAACCTAAAAAGGAGTAAAAAAGAATGTTTCATACCGTGGATGTCCACGGACATCTTCACGGAACTAAATCTTTCAGCGCTTTGGGTCATTTGTTAATTTCTTGTAAAGATAAGACAACTTTTGTCAGAAGAGACCATTTTCAAATCCATTGATCTGAAGTAGTTAACTTCATTTGGGCATCAACCTATGGGTTTTCGGATCCATATTGGATCCGAGCTGGCAGTTTTCAACAGCAGAGATCCGAGCTCCAAGCTCCTCCCCTACCCATAATCCCATGCCAACCCTCCGTGACCCCAGATCTAGTTTGCCGCGGTTGAAGCCAGCAGCTTGATCCTTGAGTTCCAGGCGTTAGTGAAGATTTGTGAGAAAAATTTGATCTTTTCTTTACCCTTTCTGTCAAAAAAGAGTGGTGCATGTGTGATTAGCTTCCCCTTGTAGTTTTTCTCTTCAATTTTATTTTCAGCTTATCCCCCCCCCCCCTTGTGAGAGTGTTAGGGCGTGTCTCTGTGCGTGATTGGGGCCTAGTGTGTGTGTCTTTCCTTACAGTAATGTCTGAGGCCCCAAAGACATTTTTTTCTAAATGTACCAAGTGTGGCCATAAGCTATCCCCAGCGGATGGCCACACTCGGTGCGTGTTGTGCCTTGGGGTTGAACACCTCTCCTCTGGATGTGCTATTTGAATGGCGTTCAACCCCAGGGCACTTAAATACCGGAGGTCGAAGTTGATTCTGGTGAGACTTCTGCCCCCGGACTCGTCTCCGACCTCTGGTCCCCCCGTGGCACCTGCAGCAGCTGCGGCAGTACCCACGATTGCTTCCTTTCCCCTGGCCGGGACTCAACCTCCCACCTCGGGCCAGGAGGATAGGGAAGCCAGAAAAGAGAAGCATAGGGAGAAGCACCACAAGTGGCGGGCCGAGGCTTCTACATTGGCCCCGCCAGCTAAGCGGGCTTCTCCCTCCAAGACCTCCGAGCCTTCTCCTTCCCAGATCTGGTCACCTTGCTCCTCACCGGGGCCGGAGGAGGCCCGATCTCCCTCGAGGTCATCGAGGTGGCACTCCCATCCCGCCTCGGTGGCCTCCTCTAGGTCTACTAAAAGCCTAACGGACGCAGATTTGGACCGGATGATGAGAAGATTCCTCCAGGCCCAACTGCAGGTGGGAGTGCTCTTGCCTCCCCCCCTCTGGGGGGGGAGCTCAACCCTTTTTTTTGCCCCGATCGCTCCTTCTCCAACCCGCTTCTCAGGTTTGGAGTCCTCGGAGCCGAGCGGCGTTGGAGCCTGGGATGTGTCAGCGCCGACCTATCGGGTACTTCGCCGCTGACAGCGCCCCCAAGCCTGTCTGGTCCCTTTTCGGCGGATCTGAGCTCTCGGAGCCGAGAGCTGAGCTTCAGATCCGAGGGTGTCAGTCTGCCTTCGGCTCCATCCAGGTTGGAGCAGACTGGCCCGTCGGATCTGAAAGCGTCGGCCCCGATCCGCTCATCGGACCCGAGGGAGGGTTTGCTCTTGGATCCCAGAGAGAGCAGCTCTCCTTTGGCTTTCGACATGGTGGAGAGGGCTCTGTTGAGGAATTCCAGGCCCCTGGCCACAGCTACGGCTCCGCCCCACACTCCCTCTCAGTTGGCTCCGGCTTCCATCACCCGGCCCCAGGGACAGCCTGCTCTAACGTCCCAGGTAGTTCCCTTGTTGGGACAAGATGAGCCTGGTGAGGCCTCCTCGGATAGCCCTCCCAAGGAAGTCTCTCACAAGCGCAAGTGCAAAAGGAAGCACTTGGACTCCCCTGAGTCCTTAACCGAGGACACAGATTTGGAGGAAGGGGAAGGCTGCCCAAGATCACCCCCCGAAGACGTCTCCTTCGGAGACATCATGGAGATGCTCAGGATAAGGGGAGGGTGGTCCACCCCAAAGCCTACCTCGGATGAATCTGTGTTCCTGGAGGAGTTTGAAGCAGGCCCATCTACCTCTTGGGTGTCCCCTCCAGCCAACCCCCTGGTAGACCTGATCACTACCAGGGCGTGGAAGGAGCCAGACACTGTGGATCCCGTCCCGAAGAGACCTGACAGGATTCTTAGTCCCCCCTCCGACAGAGTGCACTGGAGTAAGGGATCCCCAGTAGATGCCATGTTGGTGGCGGCCACCAAGAGGGAACTGGCCCAAGAAAGTCCCTCGGTCCATCCTCCTAGCAAGGAGTCTTGGGTGATGGACTGCCTTGGGAAGCGAGTCTTCAGTTCAGCTACCTTCTCGGTAACTGAACTACATGGCACATGTCATATGGCTCCAGCGAGACCTCATTAAAGAGTACGCTGGGTCGCCCCCGGAGTCCATGTCGGCGGAGGACAAGCAGATGTACTCTGCCCGAATGGCCACTCTTCGGTCGATTTCTAATACCTCTATGCGGCTACTATCCCATGCTATGGAAGGAGCCGCTAGAGCTAGCGGAGCGGGCGTCGTCATGAGGCGACAGGCGTGGCTCCGACACTGTGATTTCATGGAACCCTTTAAGGCATCTTTCGTTAATGCCCCATTCGATGGTTCTGCCCTCTTTGGCAAAACTGTACGCGAAACTTTAGTCCAGAGCGAGAAGGACGGGAAGACGTTATCTACCATCGGAGTCTGCTTCTCTGCTCCCCAGAGGTCTTTCTCCAAGAACCAAAAGGGACAGAAGAAGATGTGGTTCCGGAAGTCGCAACAGTCCCATGATGCTCCGGACACCCAGTCCTTCCGAGGCAGAGGAGGACAGGGTGGACGACGCCCTAGGGGCAGAGGGGGTCCAGAGAATCATTCTCTGATCGGTCCACGCAGCAACCCTGAGGGGTTACCCGACTGCTCCACTCTGGAGGCAGTCGGGCGACGTTTTTCGAGGCACCTGGCAGCTTGGGAGTCCATCACGACAGATCGCTGGGTGCTTCATATCATATCCAGAGGTTACCAAATCCCGTTTCTTCATCCCCCTCGCAATCCCAGATTCCTCCCCGATGTCCCCCCCGATCAGAGGGAGGCCGCAGCTGCGGAAATCCAGCAGCTGCTAGAAAAAAGAGCCATTCAGCACGTACCCCCAGACCAGTTTGGATCGGGCTTTTACTCCAGGTGGTTCTTGGTGCCAAAAAAGACGGGGGACTTGAGACCAATCCTCGATCTATTCCTCTTGAACCTGTCCGTAACCAAGGAAAAGTTCCAGATGGTCACACTTCAATCTATTCTCCCCCTTTTGCAGGAGAACGACTGGATGTGCTCTATAGACCTCAAGGATGCATACTACCACATCTTGATGGACAGATGCTCCAGGAGGTTCCTTCACTTCCGGCTAGGAGCCAGCCATTACCAATTCAGGGTCCTTCCCTTTGGTCTCACCACAGCCCCCAGGGTGTTTACCAAGGTTTTATCAGTGATAGCGACCCACCTGAGACTCCAGGGAATTCAGGTCTTCCCCTACCTGGACGACTGGCTCCTGACTGCCCCCACAAGGCATCTACTCTGCGTGGCCAGGGACTCCTTCCTCCGCCTAGCTCCCCGGATGGAGATCACAATCAATGTAGAAAAATCTTCCCTTCTGCCGACACAAATCATAGACTTCATCGGGGCCAGATTGGATACAAACCGGTTCCTAGCCTTCTTGACTTCAGACCGGCTTCAAACTCTGAGACTCCATGTGTGGGCCATTCTTCAATCTCCAGCTCCCTCAGCAGTGTTGGTCCTGAGGGCCCTAGGGTCGATGACGGCTGCCATCAACCTGCTGCCCATGGCACGTTTGAACATGAGGGTCCTACAGTGGACCCTCCAAGTCCAATGGTCCTTCCTGCATTACCCTCTAAACCATCCCATTCGCCTCTGCAGTGTTTGCAGGAAAGCCCTTCTGTGGTGGCTCCAATCCCCGGACCTCCTCAAAGGTCGGCCCTTTGTTATGCCCCATCCCCTAACCACGGTGACCACGGACACCTCTCGCCTTGGATGGGGGGGGGGGCATTGTCTAGGCAGGACAGTCCAAGGCACGTGGAACCACATGGAGACCTCACTGCATATCAATGTCCTAGAGATGAGGGCGGTGATGTTGGCGTTGCAAGCATTCCAGAGTCTTCTCCCCATTGGGACTATTGCAGTCCAGACGGACAACATGTCGGTAGTCTGGTATATCAACAAACAAGGGGGAACCAGGTCCTATCCACTTTGCCGAGAGGCCATGAGAGTGTGGGAATGGGCGATCTCCACCAACCGCTTTCTCATAGCGACGCACATTCCGGGACGGTCCAACATCCTTGTGGACAAACTGAATCGCACAATTTTATTGCCATACAAGTGGTCTCTGAATCCCGAAGTAGCGAAACAAATATTCTCCAAATTGGGTCAACCTTGTTGCGATCTCTTCGCTTCTCCCTCAAACACAAAGTGCAACGACTACTTCGCTTTAATTCCCCCACCCAGGGAATCCCCCCCGAGACGCTCTGGTTCATGCTTGGCCACCCGGTCTCCTCTATGCTTACCCTCCTCTTCCTCTAATGCTGAAGTTCTTACAGAAAGCCAGACTGCTGAGGAGCAGAATAATCCTCATTGCCCCAATCTGGCCTTGTCAGGCTTGGTTCCCTTATTTACGGTCTCATCTAGTGAATCCTCCCTGGATTCTGGATCCCATCCCGGATCTGATCTCGCACCCGTTAGACCTCCCGACCCCGAATCTGGACGATCTGAAGCTAATGGCTTGGTTGCTCCAGTTCCAGTCCTAGCTAGGACTCCCGGTATCTCTTCCCCGGTCAAAGCTATCTTAGTGGCAGGCCCACAAGCCGTCTACTAGAAGACTGTATGATAGCAAATGGAAATGGTTTTCTATTTGGGAGGAGCAACAAAACTTAGACCCTTTTACGGCTCCGTTGCCTGCGGTGTTAGACTTTTTGTCAGGACTTTTTGACCAAGGAGCCAGCTCATCTACGGTCAGCGATCAGCTGGCAGCTATTTCGCACTATCACGTGGGGAGTGACCTAGGCCCTTTGATTTCAACCAGATTGTGTAAGGCCTTTTTGAAGGGTACCTTCCTACTAAGACCCCCCCGGTGAAGGATGTAGTCCCTCCTTGGGATCTAGCGCTTGTGCTCCAGGCTTTGACAGCTCCTCCCTTTGAGCCTGCAGCCTCAGTGGATCTCAAACTGTTATCCTGGAAAACAGTATTTCTCATCGCTATCACTTCGGCCAGAAGGGTGTCTGAGCTACAAGCCCTTTCCGCCAAGCCGCCATATTTTATTTTTCACAAAGATAGAGTATCCCTCAGGACCAACCCCTCTTTTCTTCCTAAGATTGCTTCCAAATCAAATATCAATCAAACCATTAATCTACCGTTCTTTTTTCCCAATTACCAAAACAAAGGCGAATACAAGTTGCACTCGTTGGATGTTCATAGAAAACTACGTTTCTATTTACACAGAACAGCTGGTCATAGGCAATCAGACCAGCTGTTCATTTCCTTTGCAAAATCTAATTTTGGAAAATCAGTTTCAAAAGTCACACTGTCCAGGTGGGATATCACAATGTATTCTTCTAGCATATGAAAGTTCTGGCGGGCCCGCACCCCAGGGAGTCCACGCCCATTCTACTAGGTCAATTTCAACATCTGCTGCATTTTGTTCTAGGGTTTCATTGGATGAAATTTGTTTAGCAGCCACTTGGGCTTCATCTCATACCTTTATAAATTATTATAGGTTGGACCTGGTCTCCAGAGGGAGAGCATCCTTGGCTCTGCAGTGCTCCGGAACATCCTTCCATGAGGACCTCCGAAGAATTAGGTAGCTGGGGACTCTGTCCCATAGGTTGATGCCCAAATAAAGTTAACTACTGCAGATTAAGATGCTATGTACTCACCATAACGTTCCATCTGAGTAGGTAAACTTCATTTGGCAGCAAACGTCCCTCCCTCCTTCCCCCTGACCATCGGATGTTTGTTACTATTTGGTCATCTGATTGTATCGAGGTCAGACCATAGGCTGGATATTTGGTGCAGGTGTTGCATTAGGCAAACTCGATCTGAGGTCATGGAGGGTTGGCAGGGGATTATGGGTAGGGGGAGGAGCTTGGAGCTCAGATCTCTGATGTTGAAAACTGCCGTCTCAGATCCGATATGGATCCGAAGACCCATAGGTTGCTGCCAAATGAAGTTTACCTACTCAGATGGAACGTTATGGTGAGTACATAACTTCTTATTATATTCACTATACCAGACAGGGTCCAGGCCCACTCTTCTAGAGCCTTGGCATCCTCTACAGCTTTTTTTGGAAAGAGTTGCATTCTAGAAGCATTCTAGAAGCTGCTGCTTCGTCCTCTGCACATACTTTTACAAGGCACTATAAGCGTGATTCTTTCTCCTGGTCTAGCCTTTGCTAGGACCATTTTCCAGGGGCTGCTGGACTCCAGTATAGTAAGCTAGGGTAATCTCTTTTAGCTAAGGCTACCGCAACAGTAATCAGTATGATGAACACAGTTCAGTTGTTTATATAAATTTGCCTTAACAGCAGATGCTCAAATGATCACTGCTGCAGTAGCAGCCTCCCTTCCTGCTTGTCTCCTTGTTTTTTTATGTTTTTTTTTTATGTGCCAGGAGGTGGACATCTATGCCTGACATTGTTCTTTCAGAACTTAGCCTCCTCCTGTCTGTTGGCAGGAAAGCTCTGAAGGGCCTAGCACCCAAACTTGTCTTTTAATCAACTCAGTTTGAGCTGTCCGGCAGTTTGGGCTCATAAAAGGTACTCCTGAAGCTTTGGAAGCTGGCTGGTTGTTGTATACTTGGCAGGATATAACCCATATAGCTAAGGCTACTGTAGGATCGATCATTTGAACATCTACAGTTATGGTAAGTTTACTTGCAGAACTGTATTTTCATGTTGTTTTAGGTATTATGTATCTAAGAAAAGCATGTGTAAAATAAAAAAAAATAGAAAAATAGTGAGGTTTTAACTTCTTCATGTTGTACTGTCATTCTACTGAGGCTATAAGTGATTCTTCTGATCCATAAATCACTTGTTATATGTGCTATAGGGGGTAGGGGGGCCAGGTGGCATCCTCTCTTTCTCCGTAGACATTTGACCCCTGTTGTAAAGCATGCTGTATGCAGATGGCACATGCTTTTCCTTTTCTTGTTAGTGTTCCTCACTATAATCAGGCACCAGAAATGCATAATCGTCCGCATGAATAACCAGGCGTCAGAAATGCCTAGTTAAGTGTGAACAGTACAGTACTGTATTCCTTGATCTGTGTTTCACTTTACATGTTTGCGTATTCTATTCCATTTACTTCACTAATGTAAAGAGCAATAGGTATAACAGTTAAATGGCGCTACCTGCATTAACTGTGGTGTTCAATGTGTTGTTTTGACTGTGTGTTTCTGTTTTTGCTTGTGTGCATAGACACTGTTTAATTAGTATTTGTCTCATGCATTATAGGTTCATAGGTTCATAGTATTTGTCTCATGCATTATAGGTTCATAGGTTCATACTAGGCTATCTGCCCTAGGGCATTTATAAGCCTAGCCAGAATGTGTTTGGCTTTCGCCACCCATTTTAAATTTATTTTGCTATGCCCTTTTTCGAGGTTAGTATACTGTGCCTCTGTCTAACAGTGATACAGAAGTGATACCCGGGGTAAACCTACGATCTCCCATCCACTCATCAAGATTCCTCTTGAAGAGAGTCAAAGAGGGACTCTGCCTAACCTGGACTGGGATTTTATTCCAGAGTGAAGGGAGCCTCTGGGTTATGAATCTGTCCCTCCAGCATGTCCTATTTATTTCAGTGCTGAGGTTCAAGTCTCTGGAGCGCGTAGCTCGATGGGATTTGGATTTTCTGAGGTGCAGCATGTCTATTAATTCCGGGTTGGACATGGCTTTATACGTCAGGCACAGATCGCCTCTGAACAGGCGGTATGCCACTGAGTAGAGCTGGAGTTTCTTTAACCGGGCAGCATATGGCATCTGTTTGAGCCCTTTGATCCTCTTGGTGAGGTACTTTTGGGGTCTTTCCAGTTGCTGCAGGTGTCTGGTAAGGTACATCCCAAAAGGGACATTGTACTCAATTATGGGCCTGATGAGGGATGAGTAAAGAGGCACGGCCCCCTGATCTAGATGTGAATCCCTTCATGATTAGGTGGGCTATATAAAATGTTTTTCTAACCACTTTGGCCACGTGGTTGTCAAATGAGAGATTGCTATCAACTTGGGTCCCCAGGTCCCTAATTACTTCTTCTGTACTTAATGGATTACCGTCTATGTGGTAATTTGTGGGCAATTTGTTTTTGCCAAAGGGGATGACCATACACTTTTTGGCATTTAGCTCGAGGCCATGGCTCTTGTACGGCATACTGTTACTCCTGTTGGAGTGCTCTATGCAGTTGCTTCCCTTCATGTCCAAGTCATTCACATATCCTACAATTATTTCACCCTTCTGCCTACTGTTTCACACTCATCCTGTTGTGTTTTGTATATGCCTTGATTACTGTTCTGAGAATTGTGTGTTTACTTTGATTATCTATATAGTAGGTAACACTTTCCTTGCTGCTGCGTTCACCATTAAGATGTCTGTGTAATAAGTCATCCCTTGCAAAATGACACTGCCAGCTGTTTTATTAGATGTAAGAGACGTATGTAGACTGCAGGAGAGGGTGATGCGTCTTCCGTTCAAGTAACTATATAGCAGTTAGTCGTGTTGTAACTGCCTTAACACAACTGGTGAATAACAAAGCCCAGATACTTACTGTGTTCAGGTTCACTGTGTTGTTTTTTATTCTGTGTTTGATGTCATTTTATCTATTATATGCATTAGAATTCAGAATGTCCAGAGATATCCTTGTATACCATTGGCAGGTGTCTGTAACATACCAATGAGTTGTTTGCATGGAATGCTGCATAGCTGTCTTTCAGTGTGGTGGTAGTCTGTCATGGTTTTATCAAAACAACATGCTGTACTGATGCACATTTGAAGGTTATGCCAGTATATCATGGTCTTATTAATGTTCAGCAGATGTTCGTGTTACACTGCTGCAGTCATTACACTTGGGTTATCCTGCCGTCAGGCGGTTCCCCAGTCGGCCTGAGTTCCAAAGTCCTGGTCCGGCATCGGTTGCTGTCGCCTCCTCCCTGACTTCAGTGCGACAGGGGGTATATAAGATGCAGCCGACGCCATTTTCTTCAGTCTTTCTTGCCGCGCGGTGCCCGAAGCAGAAGCAGTTTGCAAGTGCCAGTCGGCTGACTCCTGAGATTTTCTTCCGAATCCAGAATCGAAGTCTTCTACAAAGCTAAATACCCCATTGGGGAAACTTTTTCTTGCCTCAGACCGATGTCAGTAAAAGTTAATAACTGTATTTCTTATGGGAAGCAAATACCTCATAAGGATTTCCACTCCTATTGTATTCCATGCCTAGGCCCAGACCATGACGTCACTGGTTGTCGGTTTTGTGCTAGGTTTAACAAGCGCACTATTAAACGTCGGTTTGATTTTGCCCGACATTATTTTGGCAGAAAATTCAATTGCACCATGCTGTCAGAACTTCCGATGACCGGATTACATAAAAAGCACAAAGAGAAGGACAGGCATTAGAGGCCCAAAACTGACAACGAGGCCTCTTCTAAGCCGATCGCCGGTTCTCCGGTTTTCAGTGAGGCGCCTACGCAGCCCCTGACGACCGCTTCCACAGAACCACAGACTGCCTCCGACTCCCACGTGGAGCTGGCTGGGCCTTCGGATGCTGCATGTTTTCAGCCTACCGAAACTAACCCTTCTGAGGGAACCAAAGTAGCTGAGCAATCCACAGCCTCAGAGGGTGTCTTCAGACCTACCCAGTTAACCATTAAAACCCTCTGCTAAGTTTAAGGCTCCCTTAAAAACAAAGAAACAGGTGCAGCATTCTCCAGGACAGGCTTCCATGCCTAAGAAACAAATGCTCAAAATGTCCGAAGACCTAATCACCCTGATCAGGGGGTCCCATCCCCCTCCTGATAAAAGGCCCAGACAGGATGCAGACTATGAATCTTCTGACCAGGTGTCCATTTCTTCAGATTCATCCTCAGACCTAGGATATTCCTTACCCCCTTATGAGGAATCAGTTCCATCAGCCTCTCCGCCAGAGGACTACTCCTTTGGGGAGACCTTACATACCATGAAAGAGCATTTCCATTGGGAAGGCCAGGATTACTCAGAATCCAAGAAAAGTCTCAGAGACTTCCTTTTATTGCCTCAACACAGACCCCTTGCTATTCCGCCAGTGTTGGATATTGTGGATGATGTGTACACTGAATCCAGCTTAAACCCTGACTCCTTACCTCCAGCCCCAGTTAAACCTGATAGATATTACAGAGTCCCTGACTCTCACAAATTTCTGTATAAAAGCCCTATTGCTGACCCTGAAACTATTTCTCAGGGACCCAAAGGGATTAAGGCCTCATCAGCAAAAAACCCAGTTTCCTCTGACAGAGATTCCAGAGCATTAGACAGATGGGGAAAGAAAGTATATATGTCTGCAACTTTAGCAATGAGAGCCTTAAATTGCCAGTTTCACATGTTAAAATATTAGCAATTTTTGATGTCTCGGTTGAAACAAAAGATGCTTCCAGATTCAGATCCTCCTAATTTTAAAGAAATGCAAGATTTATTGCATGCAGCTGAACAAGTCGGACACATACTTTGCAATGTGGGTTTGATTCCTTAGAGGCCTCCTGTAGAGCAGCAGTTACAAGTTCTGTCATTAGAAGGCATGCTTGGTTAAAAGAACATACGTTACCAGATCATGTTAAGGCAAAATTATTGGATGCACCTTTGCAGCGGGATGTGTTGTTTGGAGTTAAGGCAGAGGAGGTATTAAAGAAGATGGAGGATAAGGCAAAATCTATGCAAACGGTGAAGGATTTCTTACAGGTTCAGCCTCCTTGTTTTAGCAGAAATTGGCCAACAAAGAAGTGGTCCTTTCCAGTCACAGACAGATACAGGTGTCCAAGAGGTAGAGGTCAAGCACAAGGTCCTTACAGGCCTCGACAATGGGGTACACCAGGCCAGAAAGTAGGGGAAGACAGGCCACAACCTTATAAAAAGCAGCCTCAATGACTTCCCACTACAGGTGACAAACAGCTCTCTTGGCAGCCCCCTTAGGAGGAAAACTGGCACTTTTCTATCACAATTGGCATTGCATCACCAAAGACAAATGGGTTCTCAACATTGTATCTCAAGGTTACAGGTTCCACTTTCACTCTTTGCCAAGGTTAAAAGGAATGCCAAATCTGCCACCAAATCAATGGGCAGAGGCTCAAAAACAAATTACAGCACTCATGGACATGAGAGCCATTCAAAAGGTACCACCACAGGAGCAAGGACAAGGATTTTATTCAAGACTCTTTCTGGTTCCCAGAAAGGACAAAGCCTGGAGACCCATTTTGGATCTTTCTTCTCTAAACACTTACCTGGATGTTCCAGAATTCAAAATGTTGACACTACAGCAGCTTCTTCTCATGCTGGGCAAGAAAGCTTGGCTCGTGACTTTGGACCTCAAGGAGGCATACCTGCATGTCCCTATCAGACAAAACTGCAGAAGATACCTCAGATTTCTAGCTGGTTAAATGCACTATCAATTCTCTGCACTGCCCTTTGGCTTATCTACTGCGCCCAGGGTCTTCACAAAGTGCCTGGCACCAGTAATTGCATTTTGCAGGCAAAAAGGAGTTCAAATTTATCCGTACCTGAACGACTGCCTGATTCAAGCAGAGAGCAAGGACATTCTTCTAAAGCATCTGGCGTTCGTAAAAAAAGTTATTAAGTTGCCTGGGGTACACAGTAAACAAAAAGAAATCAAAACTAGTGCCCTCACAACAGATAATATTCCTGGGTGCCAGCTTGAACACAACAGCCCAGATGACTTATCTCACGCCAGATAAGCAAGGACAACTGACTCAATACTTTCAGTTGATGGCAACAAAGACCCAACTCCCTGCAAGAAAAGTTCTGCAGGCCTTGGGCTACATGGCATCTTGCATACTACTAATTCCATATGCCAGACTGCATATGAGGAAACTACAATGGTACCTAAAGAGTGTATGGTCTCAACACTGTCAAAGTTTGGAAACAGTTATACCACTAACTCCTTGCCTTCAGCAGGAGTTTCGATGGTGGGCTCAAGCTTGTCACCTCAACAAGGGACAGCCTTTTACTCAACCCACAGCCAGGCAAACACTGACAACAGATGCATCGGATTACGCCTGGGGAGCACACATGGCAGGAAAATGTATTCAGGGCGAGTGGCCCACAGAGCCAAGGCATCTTCACATCAATCAAAAAGAGATGCTAGCTGTACAAAATGCACTTATAGCTTTCAAGGACCTGCTGCATCCAGGACAACTACTACTAAAGACAGACAACACCACAGTTATGTGGTACATAAGCAAGAAAGGGGGCACACACTCCTACCCCCTCTGCAGACAAGCCATGACCTTGTGGAACACGGCTCTAGACTACCAAGTTCATCTGCAAGCACAAATCCTGCCAGGAGAGAAAAACACACCGGCAGACGACCTAAGCAGAAACATCATGGATCCTCATGAATGGGAATTGAATCCACAAATATTCAGAATGATAACACAAAAATGGTGGAGCCCGGACATAGATCTGTTTGCATCCCCAATGAACTGCCAGCTACAGAAATTCTGCACAAGGAGTTACCATCCACAAGCATGGAAAGTGGATGCCCTCTCATTCAGCTGGAAAAACCTGCAAGTATACGCTTTCCCTCCTTTACCTCTCCTTCCAAAGGTACTCATAAAAGCCAGGCAAGAAGAGCCAGAGATGATCCTGATTGCACCAGACTGGCCACGATGTCCTTCAAGGATGCATCTGCAGTCCTTACAAATGGGTTGTCCTGTCGTCAGGCAGCCCTTCGGTCGGCCGGATTCCAAAGTCTGGGTCTGGCCTCGGCTGGTGTCGCACTCCACCCGACGTCATCTCTGCTGGTCTTCGGGTATAAAGGCATCAGCCAACACCATTTTCCTCAGTCTTTCTTGCGCGTGGCTCAAGCAGAAGCTGTTCGCAAGTGCCGGTCGGTCAGATCCAGAGATTACTACTACCGAATACTACTTCGAAGACTTCTAAAAAGCTAAGTACCCCATTGGGGACTCTTTCTTGCCTCAGCCGATGTCAGAAAAAGTGAATAACTGTTTAACTTGTGGGAAACAAATACCTCCCTCTTACTGCTAGGCCCAGAGCACGACGTAGCAGCTTGTTTAGCCTGTGCTTCCTTCAACCGACGAATGCTTAGGCGTCGGTCGGAGTTTGCTGAACAGTTTTTCGGCTCAGATTTTGCGTACATTATGCCGTCGGATCCTCCGACTACTCAAATTGTTAAGAAACGCAAAGAAAAGGACAGACACTCGCGGTCCGCGGTTTCGGCCGAAACCACAGTTAAGCAAACCGCGAGTGTCTCGGTTTCGGCCGAAACCGAGCAAATGGGTCTATCTTCAGCCGAATCCATGACTACTACCGAGGCCCCTACTACCCTAGTTGAATCGGCCTCTGAAGTTTTGCCTACTAATGTGGTTTCTCTAGAATTATCGGACACCATCCCTTTGGATGTCTCTACCCCAGCACGTGGTGCTGCTAGGCCTCCTGCAGCCATGTCTATAAAGGCCTTTGCCAGGGCTAAAGCAGCCAAAACTGCCAAGTCTGTGCCTGTCAAGCCCCCCTCTCACAGGCCCAGTTCCAGTTCCCAAATGCTTACTCTGGCAGAGGATCCCATCTCTTTAATAAGGGGATCCCAATCTCACCCAGACAGGGCCTCCCAACCTCCAGAAAAGAGACCTAGAGCAGAGCCCCCTGAGCCAGTGTCCTCAGATGACTCTTCTGATGATACAGACAATACAGACCATCCAGAGGCTCCTTTTTCTACTTATGAAGATTCAGATGCTGAAGAATCTATTCCTTCTGCCTCTCCACCAGAGGAATTTTCCTTTGGGGAAACCTTACATGCCATGAGAGAGCAATTCCAATGGCAGGGACAAGATTTCTCAGATTCAAGAAAAAGGCTTAGGACCTTTTTACACTTACCGCAACATAGGCCCTTAGCTATACCTCCAGTTCTTCCTGTTGTGGATGATGCATTTAATGATGCTTGCACTGCTCCTGATACTTTACCTCCAGCCCCTGCTAAGCCCGATAGGTTTTACAGGGTACGGGACACACACCACCACTTATACAAGGCTCCTTTGCAGATCCTGAGACTATCTCCCAGGGGCCTAAGGCAGTAGCTTCCGACCTCAGCGAAAAACCCTCTCCTTCTTAAAGGGAATCCAGGTCCTTAGAGAGATGGGGTAAAAAAGTATACACCTCTGCTACTCTCTCAGCTAGAGCTTTGAACTGTCAGTTTCATATGATCCAATACCAAGAGTTTATGCTTGATCAGTTAACTAAGAAACTGTCCTCTGATGATTCCTTAGATAAGAAATATGTTCTAGAAATGGTGAATAACATTCAGCAGGTTAGTAACCATTCTTTAAAATGTGGCTATGATGCACTGGAGGCTTCATTTAGATCAGCCATGACTGGCACAGTTATAAGAAGGCATGCATGGTTGAAAGAACAGGTCTTGCCGGATCATGTTAAAGCAAAGCTATTAGATGCTCCCATGGATAAGGTCAGTCTATTTGGTTCTCCTGCCCAACAAGTAATGAAGAAAATGGAAGAGAAGGCAAAATCTGTACAAACCGTTAAATATTTCTTACAGGTTCAGCCCCCAAGGTTTAGCAGGAACTGGCCTTCCAAAAATTGGTCCTTTCCAGACTCCTCTAAAACTCAGAGAGGCAGGAATAGACGTTCCAGAGGCAGAAATCAATCCAGAGGAGGTGCCTACAGGGGACGCCAGTGGCAAGGCAATAACCAACGAGGCACAGATACAACCACTACCACTGCAACAGGACAATCACAGTGACTTGGCTCTGACACCGCCTACCAGGGAACAAATAGCAGCACCCTTAGGCGGAAAGTTAGCCTTTTTTCAAAAAACTGGCACTATATCACAAGAGACAAGTGGATTTTGCAAACTATAGACCAAGGCTACAGGTTTCATTTCCACACCTTACCAGAAAAAAGAGGAATGCCAAACCTTCCACCAAATCAAAAGACAGAAGCTCTAAAACAAATAGCTCAATTAACAAAGATGAGAGCTGTGGAAAGGGTACCACCTACAGAACAGGGCAAGGGATTTTACTCCAGACTCTTCCTAGTACCAAGAAAAGAGAAAAGTTGGAGACCTATTCTCGACCTGTCCGCTTTAAACACATTCATCATTGTTCCAAAATTCAAAATGCTGACCCTACAGCAACTTCTTCCCATGCTGGGCAAGGAGTATTGGCTGGTAACTCTAGATCTCAAGGAGGCATACCTGCACGTCCCCATACAACCAAATTGCAGAAGATACCTCAGATTTCTTGCAGGATCAGAGCATTGTCAATTCTCAGCATTGCCCTTTGGCTTATCTACTGCGCCCAGAGTGTTCACAAATTGCCTGGCATCAGTAATCGCTCATTGCAGGCTTCAGGGAATCCAAATTTATCCATACCTGGACGACTGCCTGATACAAGCGGACAACAAAAGCAAGCTGACACAAGACTTACAAAGAGTCATTTGCTTACTACAAGCCCTGGGATACACAGTCAATTTAAAAAAGTCAAGACTGATACCATCCCAAACAAGAACATTCTTGGGTGCAGAATTGGACACAGTAAAACAGATGGCATTCCTAACTGCAGAAAAACAAGAACAACTTCCTCTCTACTTCTTGGCATTAACAAAGCAGAACAAACTAACAGCAAGGAAAGTACTGCAGGCATTGGGTTTCATGGCATCCTGCATAATCCTGGTCCCCCATGCCAGACTGCATATGAGAAAGCTACAGTGGTACCTAAAGAATTTATGGTCTTCAGACCTCGGTTGGGGGGCCCACATGCTGGACAAGTGCATTCAAGGCTTATGGACTCCAGATCAGCTGCACCTGCACATAAATCAAAAAGAAATGCTGGCAGTAAAACTAGCAATCCAGAATTTCAGACCATTCCTCAAAGAAGGCCAATTGATGATAAGGACAGACAGCACCACAGTCATGTGGTACATCAACAAACAGGGAGGCACTCATTCATACCCCCTATGCCGAATGGCTCTGGACCTATGGAATATGGCTCTGAGCTACAACATTCAGTTACAGGCAATATTTGTACCGAGAAAAGAAAACATCCTAGCAGACATGTTAAGCAGAACTACCTCGGATGCTCACAAATGGATGCTACACCCGGACATCTTCAAGGCCATCACAAAGAAATGGGGAATGCCACAAATAGATCTATTCGCATCCCCACTCAATCACCAGCTCAAGAAATACTGCACAAGGACATACCACCCACTTGCTTGGAAGGTGGACTCTCTATCCTTCAGTTGGAAAGGCCTGACAGCATATGCATTTCCACCTCTTCCTTTGATGCACAAGGTACTACTGAAAATCAAAGAGGAACGTCCAAGGATAATTCTGATAGCTCCAAATTGGCCAAGACAACATTGGTATCCATTGCTGAGGAGCATGTCTCGGGGGGGAAACGTGGACACTACCCCTGATTCCTTTGATGTTAACTCAGAGCGACTACAACATCCTGCATCCAAACCTGAAAACTCTGCAACTGACTGCCTGGAACATTACATAAGAGCAACTAACCCAGATTTATCCCAAAGGGTTAAAGACATTATCCTTGAGGCCCGCAGACCTTCAACAAGAAGGAACTATGCAGGAAAATGGAAAAGGTTTGTCATTTGGAGTACTGAAAGAGGGAAAGATGTGTCAAAGGTAGATATTGCCAACATCCTGGAGTATTTGGCAGACCTTCTCCATACAGGCCTGTCCTATTCCTCCATCAAGATACATGCATCAGCTATTTCTGCAGAATACAGCTTCGATCCCCCTGTCTTCTCACATCCTCTACTCAGGCAGTTCCTGAGAGGAATTAAGAATGTGAAACCTCCTAGGAAACCACCATTACCAGCATGGGACTTGAACTTTGTGCTAGAAAAATTGACACTCCCTCCATTTGAACCAGCAGCAACAGCAGATCTTCAACACCTATCCTGGAAAACTGCTTTCCTACTGGCAATTACTTCAGCAAGAAGGGTTTCGGAACTACAGGCTTTAATGGCAGTACAACCCTTCCTAATCTTCCATCAAGATAGAGTGTCCATGAGAACTAATCCTACATTTATGCCTAAGGTGGTATCCAGAGTGTCTCTAAACCAGGCAATCCACCTACCTACCTTCTTTCCCAACCCACAGAACAGGGGGGAAAGACTGCTGCATACCTTGGATGTACATAGACAGTTGCGCTACTACCTGGACAGAACCAAGGGCAATAGAAAAACTGACCAGCTTCTAGTAGCTTATGCAACAGGAAGGGAAGGAAAAGCAATTTCCATACAGACAATAATCTCCAAGTGGATAGGAAATTGCATAAGATTCTGTTACTCCTACCATGGAAAGCAAATTCCACAGAACATAAGGCCTCATTCTACAAGGGCTACAGCCACTACCACAGCTTTCTTACGAGGAGTGGCTACCAAGGACATTATTGAGGCTGCTACTTGGACCTCCGTGCATACATTTGCCAAGCATTATAACTTACCTCTATACTCTAGATCCCGAGCAGGGTTTGCCACTGCTGTTTTGCAAGGGATCCTAACTACACCATAATTCTTCTTCCTCCTCCCCTAGTTTGGCTATGGTATTCTACCCATTTGCAAGGACTGCAGATACATCCTTGAAGGACATAGTACAGTTTTGTACCTACCATAAATGTAGATGTCCGAACAGGATAGCATCTGCAGTCAGGATTACCCACCCTCCTTCCCCTCTGTGGTACTCCTAGGGTATTTGCCCACCTAATAGCTAGCTGGGGGGGATCTCTTATGGTGTATTTGTTTGTATGTATGTACATACATGCTTATTTTTTGTTTTTGCCTTCTACTTTTTTGGAAACATTGGCATTTACCCAAAAATTTAGCTATCCAAGAGGGCAACTGGCATCTGGGGCAAGAAACACTGAGGAAAATGGCGTCGGCTGATGCCTTTATACCCGAAGACCAGCAGAGATGACGTCGGGTGGAGTGCGACACCAGCCGAGGCCAGACCCAGACTTTGGAATCCGGCCGACCGAAGGGCTGCCTGACGACAGGACAACCCAGTTGTAAGGACTGCAGATGCTGTCCTGTTCGGACATCTACATTTATGGTAGGTACAAAACTGTACTTTAGCACTGGTACCCAATCTTAAAGAACTTAGCACAAGAACCACCCTGGATTTTGCCTCAAATCCCACATTTGCTGGCACAGCACAACAATCAGATACTTCACAGCCAGCTAAAGACCTTAAACCTAGCTGCATGTAAAATTCCTTAGTCAAGCAAGCAATGCCTCTCCCCAAAGCTGTTATGGATGTCATTCTGGAGACCAGAAGGCCTAGCACCAGGAAAGCCTACTCGGATAAATGGAAGAGATCCTGTGCCTGGAACCAGGCGCACAGCCTTGACCCTCTTGTCCCAAACATTCCTCAGATACTTCAATATTTAACTGAGATGCTGGACAAGGGCCTCTCCTTTTCATCCATCAAGATCCACGCCTCAGCCATTTCTGCTCATTACAACACGGATCCACCAATTTTTTCTAATCCTTTGCTCAAACAATACCTCAGAGGGGCTAAAAACATAAGACCGCCGTGTAGAGCACCTACCCCAACTTGGGACCTCAACTTTGTTTTGGAAAAATTAACTTTACCTCCTTTTGAGCCAGCTAACACAGCAGAATTAAAATACATCTCTTGGAAAACTGCTCTGCTACTGGCAATAACATCAGCACAAAGTGTTTCAGAATTACAGGCACTAATGGCAGTGGAACCTTTCCTCATTTTCCACCAGGACAGGGTGTCTTTAAGAACTAACCCTACGTTTATGCCAAAGGTGGTATCAAGTGTGGCTCTAAACCAAACTATTCACTTGCCAACTTTCTATCCAAAACCACAGAACAAAGGGGAGAGACTACTACATTCTTTGGACATTCACAGTCAGTTACGCTTCTACTTGGACAAAACCAAAGCTTTCAGAAAATCTGAGCAATTATTGGTAGCATATGCTGCAGGAGCACAGGGAAAAACCATTTCAAACCAGACTATCTCAAAATGGATAGGACATTGTATACATTTCTGCTATACTCACCATGGGAAACCTGTACCTAGCAGCATTAGATCTCACTCCACCAGGGCAACAGCCACTTCAACTGCCTACCTCGGAGGAGTACCTACCAAGGATATTTTGGAAGCAACAACATGGAGTTCTGTGCATACCTTCACCAAGCATTACCATTTGCCTTTATACTCCAAATCCAGAGCTGGCTTCACCACTGCTGTGCTGCAGGGCCTTATAGCCACCCCTAATGTCTTATAGAACCAGCCTCCCTACCTCAGCTTTGGGATTCCAACCAAGTGTAATGACTGCAGCAGTTTAACACTATGAACATAGTACAGATGTCCTTCAAGGATGCATCTGCAGTCCTAACAAATGGGTTGTCCTGTCGTCAGGCAGCCCTTCGGTCGGCCGGATTCCAAAGTCTGGGCCTGGCCTCGGCTGGTGTCGCACTTCACCCAATGTCATCTCTGCTGGTCTTCGGGTATAAAGGCATCAGCCGACGCCATTTTCCTCAGTCTTTCTTGCCGCGTGGCGCCCGAAGCAGAAGTTGTTCGCAAGTGCCGGTCGGTCAGATCCAGAGATTACTACTACCGAATACTACTTCGAAGACTTCTAAAAAGCTAAGTACCCCGTTGGGGACTCTTTCTTGCCTCAGCCGATGTCAGAAAAAGTAAATAACTGTTTAACTTGTGGGAAACAAATACCTCATAAAGATTTCCACTCTTACTGCTTACCTTGTTTAGGCCCAGACCACGGCGTAGCAGCCTGTTTAGCCTGTGCTTCCTTCAACCGGACGAACGCTTAGGCGTCGGTCGGAGTTTGCTGAACAGTTTTTCAGCTCAGATTTTACGTACATTATGCCGCCGGATCCTCCGACTTCTCAAATTGTTAAAACGCAAAGAAAAGACCGACACTCGCGGTCGCGGTTTCGCCGAAACCACGGTTAAGCAAACCGAGTGTCTCGGTTTCGCCGAACCGAGCAAACGGGTCAATCTTCAGCGAATCCATGACTACTACCGAGGCTCCTGCTACCTAGTTGAATCGGCCTCTGAAGTTTTGCCTACTAATGTGGTTCCTATAGAATTATCAGACACCATCCCTTTGGATGTCTCTACCCCAGCACGTGGTGCTGCTAGGCCTCCTGCAGCCATGTCTATTAAGGCCTTTGCCAGGGCTAAAGCAGCCAAAACTGCTAAATCAGTGCCTGTTAAGCCCCCCTCACGCAGGCCCAGTTCCAGTTCTCAAATGCTTACTCTGGCAGAGGATCTCATCTCTTTAATTAGGGGATCCCAATCTCACCCAGACAGGGCCTCTCAGCCTCCAGAAAAAAGACCTAGAGCAGAGCCCCCAGAGCCAGTGTCCTCAGATGATTCTTCTGATGACTCAGACATTACAGACCATCCAGAGGCTCCTTTTTCTACTTATGAAGATTCCGATGCTGAAGAATCTATTCCATCTGCCTCTCCACCAGAGGAATTTTCCTTTGTGGAAACCTTACATGCCATGAGAGAGCAATTCCAATGGCAGGGACAAGATTTCTCAGATTCAAGAAAAAGGCTTAGGACCTTTCTACACTTACCGCAACATAGGCCCTTAGCTATACCTCCAGTTCTGCCTGTTGTGGATGATGCATTTAATGATGTTTGCACTGCTCCTGATACTTTACCTCCAGCCCCTGCCAAACCAGATAGGTTTTACAGGGTACCGGACACTCATCACCACCTATACAAGGCCCCACTTGCAGACCCTGAGACTATCTCCCAGGGGCCTAAGGCAGTAGCACCTCAGCAAAAACCCTCTCCCTTCTGAAAGGGAATCCAGGTCCTTAGAGAGATGGGGTAAAAAAGTTTACACCTCTGCTACTCTCTCAGCTAGAGCTTTGAACTGTCAGTTTCATATGATCTAATACCAAGAGTTTATGCTTGATCAGTTAACTAAGAAACTGTCCTCTGATGACTCCTTAGATAAAAAATATGTTTTAGAAATGGTGAATAACATTCAGCAGGTTAGTAACCATTCTTTTAAAATGTGGCTATGATGCACTGGAGGCTTCATTTAGATCAGCCATGACTGGCACAGTTATAAGAAGGCATGCATGGTTGAAAGAACAGGTCTTGCCGGATCATGTTAAAGCAAAGCTGTTAGATGCTCCTATGCATAAGGCCAGTCTATTTGGTTCTCCTGCTCAGCAAGTAATGAAGAAAATGGAAGAGAAGGCAAAATCTGTACAAACAGTTAAGGATTTCTTACAGGTTCAGCCCCCAAGGTTTAGCAGGAACTGGCCTTCCAAAAATTGGTCCTTTCCAGACTCCTCTAAATCTCAGAGAGGCAGGAATAGACGTTCCAGAGGCAGAAATCAATCCAGAGGTGCCTACAGAGGATGCCAGTGGCAAGGCAATAACCAGCGAGGCACAGACACAACCACTGCCACTGCAACAGGACAATCACAGTGACTTGGCTCTGACACCGCCTACCAGGGAACAAATAGCAGCACCCTTAGGCGGAAAGTTAGCCTTATTTTCAAAAAATTGGCACTATATCACAAAAGACAAGTGGATTTTGCAGACCATAGACCAAGGCTACAGGTTTCACTTCCACACCGTACCAGTAAAAAGAGGAATGCCAAACCTACCTCCAAATCAGAAAACAGAAGCTCTAAAGCAGATAGCTCAATTAACAAAGATGAGAGCTGTGGAAAGAGTACCACCAACAGAACAGGGCAAAGGATTCTACTCCAGACTCTTCCTAGTACCAAGAAACGAGAAAAGTTGGAGACCTATTCTCGACCTGTCCGCCTTAAACACATTCATCATTGTCCCAAAATTCAAAATGCTGACCCTACAGCAACTTCTTCCCATGCTGGGCAAGGAGTGTTGGCTGGTAACTCTAGATCTCAAGGAGGCATACCTGCACGTCCCCATACGACCAAATTGCAGAAGATACCTCAGATTTCTTGCAGGATCAGAGCACTATCAATTCTCAGCATTGCCTTTTGGCTTATCTACTGCGCCCAGAGTATTCACAAAATGCCTGGCATCAGTAATCGCTCATTGCAGGCTACAGGGAATCCAAATTTATCCATACCTGGACGACTGCCTGATACAAGCGGACAACAAAAGCAAGCTGACAAAAGACTTACAAAGAGTCATTTGCTTACTACAAGCCCTGGGATACACAGTCAATTTAAAAAAGTCAAGACTGATACCATCCCAAACAAGAACATTCTTGGGTGCGGAATTGGACACAGTAAAACAGATGGCATTCCTAACTGCAGAAAAACAAGAACAACTCCCTCTTTACTTCTTGGCATTAACAAAGCAGAATAAACTAACAGCAAGGAAAGTACTGCAGGCCTTGGGCTTCATGGCATCATGCATAATCCTGGTCCCCCATGCCAGACTGCATATGAGAAAGCTACAGTGGTACCTAAAGAATTTATGGTCTCAACACAGGCACAGCTTAGAAACCGAAATACCACTAATCCCATGCCTGAAACAAGAGTTCCTATGGTGGGCTCAAGCATGCCAGTCAAACCCAGGCTTGCCCTTCCACAACTTTCAAGCAAGCCAAACCATCACAACGGATGCCTCAGACCTAGGTTGGGGGGCACACATGCTAGACAAATGCATACAAGGATTATGGACTCCAGACCAGCTGCACCTGCACATAAATCAAAAAGAAATGCTGGCAGTAATACTAGCAATCCAGAATTTCAGACCATTCCTCAAAGAAGGCCATTTAATGATAAGGACAGACAACACCACAGTCATGTGGTACTTCAACAAACAGGGAGGCACTCATTCATACCCCCTATGCAGAATGACTCTGGACCTTTGGAATATGGCTCTGAGCTACAACATACAGTTACAGGCAATATTTGTACCGGGAAAAGAAAACATCCTAGCAGACATGTTAAGCAGAACTACCTCGGATGCTCACGAATGGATGCTACACCCGGACATCTTCAAGGCCATCACAAAGAAATGGGGAATGCCACAAATAGACCTATTTGCATCCCCACTCAATCACCAGCTCAAGAAATTCTGCACAAGGACATACCACCCACTTGCATGGAAGGTGGACTCTCTATCCTTCAGTTGGAAAGGCCTGACAGCATATGCATTTCCACCTCTTCCTTTGATGCACAAGGTACTAATGAAAATCAAAGAAGAACGTCCAAGGATAATTCTGATAGCTCCAAATTGGCCAAGACAACACTGGTATCCATTGCTGAGGAGCATGTCTCGGGGGAGAATGTGGACACTACCCCTGATGCCTTTCATGTTAACTCAGAACGACTACAACATCATGCATCCAAACCTAAAAACTCTGCAACTGACTGCCTGGAACATTACATAACAGCAACTAACCCAGATTTATCCCAAAGGGTTAAAGACATTATCCTTGAGGCCCGCAGACCTTCAACAAGAAGGAACTATGCAGGAAAATGGAAAAGGTTTGTCATTTGGAGTACTGAAAGAGGAAAAGATGCGTCAAAGATAGATATTGCTAACATCCTGGAGTACTTGGCAGAGCTTCTCCATACAGGCCTGTCCTATTCCTCCATCAAGATACATGCATCAGCTATTTCTGCAGAATACAGCTTCGATCCCCCTGTCTTCTCACATCCTCTACTCAGGCAGTTCCTCAGAGGAATCAAGAATGTAAAACCTCCTAGGAAACCACCATTACCAGCATGGGACTTGAACTTTGTGTTAGAAAAATTGACACTCCCTCCATTTGAACCAGCAGCAACAGCAGATCTTCAACACCTATCCTGGAAAACTGCTTTCCTACTGGCAATTACTTCAGCAAGAAGGGTTTCGGAACTACAGGCCTTAATGGCAGTACATCCCTTCCTAATCTTCCATCAAGATCGAGTGTCCATGAGAACTAATCCTACATTTATGCCTAAGGTGGTATCCAGAGTGTCTCTAAACCAGGCAATCCACCTACCTACCTTCTTTCCCAATCCACAGAACAGGGGGGAAAGACTGCTGCATACCTTGGATGTACATAGACAGTTGCGCTACTACCTGGACAGAACCAAGGGCAATAGAAAAACTGACCAGCTTTTAGTAGCTTATGCAACAGGAAGGGAAGGAAAAGCAATTTCCAAACAGACAATCTCCAAGTGGATAGGAAATTGCATAAGATTCTGTTACTCCTACCATGGAAAGCAAATTCCACAGAACATAAGACCTCACTCTACAAGGGCTACAGCCACTACCACAGCTTTATTATGAGGAGTGGCTACCAAGGACATTATTGAGGCGGCTACTTGGACCTCCGTGCATACATTTGCCAAGCATTACAACTTACCTCTATACTCTAGATCCCGAGCAGGGTTTGCCACTGCTGTATTGCAAGGGATCCTAACTACACCATAATTCTTCTTCCTCCTCCCTAGTTTGGCTATGGTATTCTACCCATTTGTTAGACTGCAGATGCATCCTTGAAGGACATAGTACAGTTTTGTACCTACCATAAATGTAGATGTCCGAACAGGATAGCATCTGCAGTCAGGATTACCCACCTCCTTCCCTCTGTGGTACTCCTAGGGTATTTACCCTCCTAATAGCTAGCTGGGGGGGATCTCTTATGGTGTATTTGTTTGTATATATGTACATACATGCTTATTTTTTGTGTTTGCCTACTATTTTTTTTGGAAACATTGGCATTTATCCAAAATTTAGTTTTCCAAGAGGGCAACTGGCATCTGGGGCAAGAAACACTGAGGAAAATGGCGTCGGCTGATGCCTTTATACCCGAAGACCAGCAGAGATGACGTCGGGTGAAGTGCGACACCAGCCGAAGCCAGACCCAGACTTTGGAATCCGGCCGACCGAAGGGCTGCCTGACGACAGGACAACCCATTTGTTAGGACTGCAGATGCTATCCTGTTCAGACATCTACATTTATGGTAGGTACAAAACTGTACTTTTTGCACCTACCATAAATGTCGATGTTCGTGTGTAAACACTGCTGAAGTCCAGGTTACCCTCCCTCCTTCCCCTCTTACTTGCTGGTACGTACCTATGCCTTTTACCCTTTACTACCTATGGGGAGTATTTGCTGGTAACTGAAAGTTGTTGTTTGCTTTTCTTATGTATGTTTTATTAGCATTTTGAATTGCCTACTTATATGAGGGCACCTGACATCTGGGGCAAGAAAAACTGAAGAAAATGGTGTCGGCTGCAACTTATATACCCCCTGTCGCACTGACGTCAGGGAGGAGGCAACAGCAACCGATGCCAGACCAGGACTTTGGAACTCAGGTCGACTGGGGGAACTGCCTGACAGCAGGATAACCCAAGTGTAATGACTGCAGCAGTGTTTACACTCAAACATCTACATTTATGGTAGGTACAAAACTGTACTTTCTTGTTTCAGCTCCATTTAACTAAGCTTTTTTCCTTTGTGGGTAGAACATTGGTTACTGCTGTGTCCTCTTAGTTCCAGGTTCAGGAGGTGTATCTTGAGAGGTCCTTCCATTTCATTGTTGCAGTATTCTTAACATGAGGAGTTCCCTGACAAGGGTGGCCCAATGTCCAGCCAGTATACCAAAGCCATAAGGTTAACAATACATCACACATATGCTCCTCACACAAGACATAGGCCATAAAGGTGACGTCCATATGTGTCATTCTCAGAACTTCTTTGCAACCAGTCATATCGTTTGAGTCATTGCTGGTTTACCTAGCCATTCAGATAAGTGCCCCTTTGAGGTTTTTTGCTTATCCGTTTTTGCTTTTAGCATTTGTGTTGTTGTGGGGTTTCATATCATCCAGAAAAGGTAAATGCCAGTGTGGGAGACAGATTCCCCATCATACCTCTCAACCATACCGAATTCCTCGGTATTTATCGTTTTGGGGGTTGAAATTTTAGGGTGCCATGAATTCCTGAGTGGTTCCTTTAAATCCCGATTTTGTTTGTTTTTTTTTTGTTTTTTTTCTACATGCTGAAGTTATCGCAATCGTGTATTGCCAGCTTGCTGCTTGTTTATACTGAGGTGGTTAGAAGATGCACCAAATCGGTGCCTTTGTGACAGACATGGGGACTGAGGAAAGTGCAAAGACTGAATGTTTTGGAACTTATTAAAACATACCATGATTTCTTTGCCACTCAGGTATTTCTGGTTTCCTAAAATAAAGTTTTTTGCCAATTTATTTGTGACTTAGGATCGTAACCGTCCGGAAATTGCATGTAAAACGAAGTGCATGGAAAGAGCAGCAGCAGCAATTCCAGTATCTGTAATGGAGTAAAGGATCTCTGTATGCCCAGAATAAAACACCAGTTAAAGGGTTAAAGGTGTTAAGTGGCTATTGCAGCATTGTGTTTTTACGTATTTCCTCTTTAACTCACTTTATTTCTAAATCAGAAGTTGGAGTTGTATAAGAAGGTTGGTGAAAGTATCGTTCACACTTCACTTGAGCTGAAACGGTTACAGTATAAAATGTTATGTTTTAGATATGCCATTATGTTTTTTAGTCATTCATTCATGAAGTCTTTAATATAAATTTAGTAGTAAGCTGTGGAAGTGGTTCTGCTCAGGAGTCTGACCTAAACATAACCAGAGGTCGGGCCCTGTTTGTCTTGTTTTTTTTTTTTTTTTTAAATTCAAGGTTTGTATTAGACTGAACCGTTACACAGGTTAAGAGAACGTTCTACTTGTGTTGGCAACTTTTTTTTTTTTTTTTACGTGTATAGGCACCTATATTTTGCTTGCTTTAGGTGGCTTTGGAATTGTTCTCTTGTTATTTGTGTGCATACTGACTGGGTTGTGATGGTCGTACGTTATAACAAAAGCTCACAAATGTCCGGCAGCCTTAGATTACACATACACTCATTCCTGGACATTTGTGTGTTTAAGAATATGCAGTAAATGTGTGAGATTATACTAGTGGTGACTGGTGATCTAGTACTCAACATCTAGTCGGATTTGCAAGAAATACCTAACACACACACACACACACACACACACACACACACACACACACACACACACACACACACACACACACACACACCGGATTTCCTCTAGTTTCTGTGTTTTTAGGCAATTTGAAATATGTTAACAACAGTCTAATTGGCAATTTGAAATGTAACAACAGTGGTCCGATCACCATTACAAACTGCAGGTCTTCGTGAAATTGAACAGTGAGTTGTAGTTTAGTACTGGCAAGTAAGCATAACTTTTAACCATTGTGAATTTTTTGAGTAGAAGATGTGATGTGTTGTTCTTTCACTTTAGGTTGTGCTTCTGACGTTTAACTGACATTTAGCAAGTAAAACTTTTGTTTTGAATTTTGGAGTTGTTCTTTTGATAGGGTGGTATGTGTGTGTTTACAAACCAAAATATCTGTATCAGCACCCAATTTCAGTTTTTTACATGGGATCTGATATTGTGCCAGCTGTCACCACTTTTAACTCAGTCACTTTTCCACCCACCTCAGGTCTTCTCTGACACATTCATCGTTTCCTTGGTTGGGTGGGCAACTGGCATCCTTGTTTCCTCTTGCTGCTTCTCATCTTTCCCAAATCTGCTTTGCCAGCCCCTGTTATGTTTTCTTGCACATGTGCCTAAACCACTGTAATGTGTTCAGTTTGACATTCTTTGTAATTAGGGCGGGGGGTTGGCGTAATGGTTAAAATATTTACATTACAAATACAAGCTGCAGGGTTTCATTCTCACATGGGTTAATTGGCTAGGTTTAAAATAGCCCACAAGGGCAGTTAGCCTATGCTTTTATTGTATTCACCAAATGAATGCAATTTGATTGGAGATTTTTTTTATAGTGAATGATTTGTATTTTGTACAAGTATCCTTTGTATTAATTTGTGTTTTGTGAGATTGCGTTTTCCTGCAAGGTCTTAAAATGGTCCATGTGGAACAGTGAACCACAACAGGATCAATTGAGTCTTTAGTCTGCCACAGACTTGTGTTATTGCATAAATATATGCATACTACCTGTTGCCTAACTTAATGCACCCCTCTACTAGCTCTGACAGCTGTCTGGCTGCAGTAGTGAGAGGATTAGCATTTGCCATTCAAACCATGTAAGTCCTTATTTTATATTTCAGGTCACCAATAATAGTAGGACTACTGTTATTTCTTACTGATTATTACATTCAGGTTGGTACAGCCTTAACTCCCACAGTAAGCTATCCTTCACTGTCTCATTCTCACACATGTACACCATAGTTTTTAACAATTCAGTCTTCCATTTCACAGCTGACACACACCATAACTGTAGCATACACTGCATTACCTGGAGCTTGTACATTTTGTGTTATTTAATGAAGAAGGCTGAATCGCAGCCACAGTTAATTTTATTGTATTTTAATTTTACACAAGTTCAAATATTAATATAACTAAAACACTATTATTGTTCTGCTTATTTTGTGTTTATGATCATACTTTGGTGGTCTGTTCTTCGGTTTGCATTTAAAAGTTGGTATCCCACAATTCCATTGGAGTGTGTGGGGTTATATAATTATGTATGCAAATGTTATGTTAATCAGCATACAGATTTGTACCTATTTTTCATGGGCTTTGTCCAGATTTTTGATGTTTCCAGGTTGAAAGGTATGTTCCCCATAAAGACCGCCACATGCAGTACTTATTTTGTTTGGATACTTCTCACGAACGTGCGTCCTGTACTATTTGTCAGGCTTTTGTTCCAAAGACTTTACATAGTTGTCTTTCATCCCTTGCCATTTGACATGAAAACCAGTGTCTAAAGCTTTTAGCAAAAGACTCTATGGAAGGTACTCCCCAACCTGAGGGTCAGCCGTCTTCAAAGAAAAAGACCAAAAAAGTCAGGTCAGATTCTTCAGCTGTGCCTGTTCTACCAGATGTCTCTCTTGAGGCTGGTTAAAGCCTGGAGGATTGCCAGTTCCTGGGCTGGATTCCTCTGCCACAACCAGTTCAGAGACCAGCATGGATCTGGCTATTTTGCACGTCCCTGGAGGCCTTGCAGATGTCTGCTTTGGATGCTCAGGGGGAAGCACGGCTGATTATCACTGAAGGGCCCGGGTTGGGGTGGGTCCTCACATACTGGTTAGGGAAGAAGTGCTGACTGTTATTGAGTGTAGGCCAGCGTTAGAGCTTTCTGTGTTTCATAAAGTGGACATCCCTTTAAAAAAGAAGCAAAAGACAAAACATAAACGAAAATCGAATATGGTGGAACCTGACAAATCCAAAAAATCAGTCTGATTAAATAATAAGACGTCAAAGGCTGAGAGTATACTCACTTTAATCATAAAAACAACGAAAATAGGTTAGCGCTTTTGTGGTTTCCCACTTCTTCAGACCTTAATAAAACAGCTGTAGCTACTAGAAGTTTAAATACTAAAACAACCAATAAAATCAGAGTTAATGAGGCAAACCCAAAAAAAAACACCAAAAACAAGGTAGAGCTGATAGGTATCCTTTTACTTCATAGATCTGGTACCTCGGCTGCTTGCCTTCAATGAGGCAAACCCCTTTTTTTCAATAGGGGTTTTAAAGACACCGCACTGTTCAAGCCTGGTGGAACAGAAGCTTTAAAATCAACAATCCATCTCAGCTCACTGTACTCTGTCTCACTGCACAAATCTCCTTCTCTTAAACTCTCATTAACTTTCTGTAAAACCAGATTCTTAAAACTATGACTCACCTCAGCCTCAGACACATGTCTGGCTAGTGCATTCGTCAGCTTATTGTTGCGTATATCATTTTGATGCTCTAACACTCTTTCTTTGAACATACGATTAGTCTTACCTATATAATAACAATCACATAGGTTACACTTGGCCATATACACTATATTTTTAGTACAGCAATCTGCATAAAAGGAAAACTCTATGGGTTTAGAACTCAAAGGGTGAGTTATCATATGCGTTGACCAAATACTGCTACAAGCTTTACATGATCTGCATGCATATGTACCCTTACGTTGTGACATATACTGCCCACATGGTCTACTATGCTTATAACATAAGCGTTGTTTCAGATTCTTACTGTTCTTAAAACTAAACTTAGGGACAGGTTCTATTAGTCTACTTGTTGTTGGATCTGTCAATAAAATAGGCCAGTTTCTTTTAACTATATCACAAGTCTTATTAACTTGGCCAGAATAAGTAAAACATATCCTATTCACTCTCTTAGTGGCTTCTACATTATCTTCCACTGATGCTTCACATATCTGTCAGAGAAGTATCGTTTGGTTTTCATTGGTTCTAGCCCTTTAACTTCTTCTATTGCTCTTTCTATTTCACCAGTTTTATAACCTCTCTTCACTAAATCTATACACAGTGTATCAAGAGCCCCCTTTAGGGATTCAGAATCTGTATGTAGTCTCGTACATCTAAGAACTTGATTTTTCACCACATTTTTAGTAATATGCCTATGATGCATACTTGAATGATGCAAAAAGTTATTTTTTCTGCATGTTTTCCTATATAGTTTAGTGGACAATTTTACCTATCATATCTTTACTAACAGTTATGTCTAAAAAATCAATGATGTCTAACAGGTATTGTAGGTAGAATGACAAGTATGTAGTGGTACTTGGCATGGAGATGAAGAAGAGCTACATAGATTTGTCCAATTTCTGGGTAGATTCTTCTTCTAAGGCTGCTGCCTCTGGCTCTGTTGAGGAGATATTCCTGGCTATGTTTTCAACCTCTGCCTGATGATATTAAGGCTAAGTTGATGGGTGCTCCTGTGGACAATAAATGTTTGTTTGCTGCTACAGCTGATTTGTTCAGGTCCCTGCAGAAAAAAGGTAATGAGTTACAAGACTTTAAACATAGTTTTGTCTCCCCCTGTACCAAAGTTCCAGAGAAACTGTCCCAATAAACCGGTCTTTGTTAGAAGACAGTCTTGTCCTCCTCCTAAAGGTAAGAAGGGTGTTAGGAGGGTTTCCTTTGCTGAGTCTACCCAGACCCATCCTTTTCAGAAGCCTTCCTTTCCTGATAAACCAGGTGATGTCTGACCAGTTTTTTCCAGCCACATTTCTCTTTCATATCCTCTTTCTCTGTCCCTCCCTGTTTGGCTAAGCATAACCCAAGATTCCTGGATTCTTTCCATTATTTGCCAAGGGTATTTCATGGTGTGGAAATCTCTTCACCCCCCCCTTTCGAGGGCATTCCTCATCCACATCAAAACCAGTTGAGCATTTTTTTTCAAGTGGTAATTCAAAGTCTTTTGACTTCGGGTACTATTGAAGAGCTTCCAGCTGCTGAAAGGGAGAAGGGGTTTTTTTGCAGAATGTTTTTAGTCCCCAGGAAGGAGGGCACTTGGAAGACCCATTCTGGATCTTTCTTACCTCATTACTTTTTCTGAAGGTTCCTTCCTTTGGACTTTGTTACATCCACTGCTTCCTCAGGCTTTTATGGTCTCTCTGGATCTCAAGGATGCTTACCTCCGTATTCCTATTTATCCCCTTTTCAGGAATTTTTTACATTTCTCTGTTGCATCCTGGCATTTTCAGTTCTCTGCTTTGCCCTTTGGCCTTTCTACTGCACCAAGGGTATTCACCAACTGCTTAGCTCCTGTGATTGCTTTTTGCAGGCTCAAAGGCATTCAGGTCTTTATTTGTTTAGATGATCTGCTTATTCAAGCTTCCTCTCCATAGATTCTTTTGCAGCACCTTCAGTTGGCCATCACTTGTTGCAAAGCTTGGTATTCACTGTAAATTTCAAAAGTCCTTCCTGTCCCCATCACTGGGTCATGTTTTTCTGGGATGCGGGATCCAGACTGTTCAATACTAGCACCCCTGCCTCTTCCCATGGCTTTGACTCAGATTTCTTTTTTTCAGTCCCTTTTTCCTCTGGTCTTGATTTCAGCCAGGGAATTGCTGAGGACTCTGGGATTCATGGCATCCACCATCCTTATGCTTTTTTGCACATGATGAGAAAGCTTCAGTGGTATCCAAAGTCAGTTTGGCTTCGGTATTCTCTTCCTCTAGAGTTTCCAATTCCTCTTTTTATATGTCTCAAGCTGGAATTTCAGTGGTAGATTCACCAAGTGACTTTAAATCCAGGGTTTCCCTTTCATCCCTTTCATCCCCTGCTTCCTTCTCAGGAGCTGTTCACAGATGCCTCAGGCAGAGGTTGGGGCTTCCTTGAGAAACCTAAAGGTGCAAGGCCTTTTGTTTCCTCAGCAACAGAAGAAGCACATCAGTATCAAGTAGGTGAGAGCTCTTAGGTTGGCCCTTACTGCTTCCCATCCTCTGTTTTCTTCAAGGCCCCCAAAGACCTTTACAGATAACACCACAGTGATGTGGTACGTCAACAAACAAGTTGGGGGGACAAAATCTTCTTTGCAGATTGGCACTCCATGTTTGGGAGATAGTAATTAAGTAACAAGTCACAGTTCAGCCAGTGTACATTCCTTCAAGTCAGAATTTTGTGGCAGACATCATAACACAATGACACGAATGGATGCTTCATAGGGATGTGTTTCTGGACATTTTCCATCAGTGGGGTACTCCTCAAGTACATCTCTTTGCCTCCCCTCTGAACAGGCAGCTTCCTCATTTTTTTTGACTGGACTCTGTGTTCTCTAGTCTGGAAGGTGGATGCCCTATCTTTTTCATGGAAGGGGACGTTTCTTTATGCCTTCTCTCCCCTTCCTCTCATTCAAAAAGTCCTGTGCAAGATAAAACAGAATGCTCCCAAATTCTTGTTGGTGATTCCCTTTTGGCACATCATCTTCTCCACTTTGCCAATGGCAGTCATCATGAGTTATCTCACAGGGTGGATCTTCTCACACAAGACAAGGGATCTCTTATCCACCCCCCACCCCCGTCCATTCTTCAACTGACACTGTAGGTGATAGGATTTTGATTCCTGTAGGTGCCTTTTTTCTGAGGACGTGCTTCGGTTTCTGCAGGAGGTCAGGAAACACACTACTAAGAAATCCTACTTGATCAAGTGGAAGAGGTTTTATGTTTGTTGTCTTTCTCATAACCTGGACCCACTTACTGTGGATGTTCATTTGGTTCTCTCTTGTTTGTGTGAATTGCTTAATGCTGGGTTGACACATTCTTATATTAAAGCCCACCTCTCAGCTATTTCTGCTTGTCTGTCTGTAACTTCCCCTTTGGTCTCTAGGTTTGAAACTGTATAGCATCAAATCTAGAAGCTAATAGAGGAGTTAAAGGTAGACAAGCAGAAAGACCTAAGAAGTGGGCCTTAGGAGAAGAGTAGGCCAAACCAGCATTGAGCAACTCACACAAATAAGAGAGAACAAAAGGAACATCCACAGTAAGTGGGTCCAGGTTACAAGACAGACACCAAATAGAAAACCTCTTCCATTTAGATAAGTAGGATTTCCTAGTAGTAGGTTTCCTGGCCTCCTGCAGGACCTGCAGCACGTCCTCAGAAAAAAGGCATCTATTTAGATAAGTAGGATTTCCTAGTAGTAGGTTTCCTGGCCTCCTGCAGGACCTGCAGCACGTCCTCAGAAAAAAGGTGTCTATGAGGAATCATAATCCTATCACCCACAGTGCCAGTTGAAGCGTGGACAGGTGGGGATGCATGAGCATATCCACCCTGTGAGGTAACTTGTGGTGCTTGCCCTTGGCTAGATGCAGAAGTAGAGGGAACCAGTGCTGTCGCAGCCAAAAGGGAGTCACCAACAAGATTTTGGGAGTGTCCTGTTGAATCTTGAACGGGATTCTCAGAATGAGGGAAGAGGAGGGAATGCATAAAGAAAATCCCCTTCCAAGAAAATGAGAGGGCATCCACCTTCCACATCAGGGGACCTGAGAAGGAAGTTGTCTGTTCAGAAGGGAGGCAAAGAGATCTACTTGAGGAATATCCCACTGGTGAACACTGTCCAGAAACACATTCCTGTGAAGCATCCATTTGTGGGACTGAGTGAAGGACCTGCTCAGAGGGTCTGCCACAATGTTCTGATCTGAAGGAATCTAAACTGCCTGAAGAGTCACTTGATACGCGACAGCCAGATCCCATCCCAGAAGTGCCATTTGGCAAAGAAGTTAAGATCTTGTTCCCCCTGTTTGTTGACATACCACATAACTGTGATATTGTCTGTGAATAGCTTGAGAGGGCCCCAGCAAGAAAAGAGGATGAAAGGCCTGAAGAGCCAGCATAAGAGCTCTCCTCTCTTTGACATTGATGCACTCCTTTTGCTGACAAAGCGGCCGCACTCCTTGAACCTTCAGGGAGTCGAACATTACTCCCATCCACATCTGAAGCATCTGTGAACAGATCCTGAGAGGGAAGAGGAGGATGTAAAGGGAGCCCAGGATTCAGTGACAACTTCTGAATCCACCATAGAAGTTCCTTCTTGAGACAAGGAGAAGAGGAACTGTAAAGTATAGAGTACTTGCATGTTGAAGCCACACAGACTCCAGAAATGACTGGAACTTCCTCATGTGGAGTTTGGCCAGAGGGAGCATCAGAATGATGGAAGCCATGAAACCCAGAGCTTTAAGAAACTCTCTGACTGTAATGGAGGCCAGGGGAAGAAGAGTTTGAAAGTAAAAAATTAGAGTTAAGGCTTTTGGAGAAGGCAGGGATACCCAGAAAGACATGATCCTGAGAAGGAGTCAGGGAAGACTTTTTGAAGTTTATCGTGAAACCCAAGCTCTGAAGAAGAGAAATGGTAAAATGAAAATTTTGCAGAAGGACCTCTGGAGAGGATGCCTGAATCAGCAGGTTGTCCAAGTAAGGAAATATTTGGATCTCTTGAAGCCTGCAAAAAGCAATCACAGGAGTGAGGCATTTGATGAACACCCTTGGGGTAGTAGAAAGGCCAAAGGGCAAAGCACAGAACTGAAAATGCCAGGAAGCAACAGAGAAACACAAAACCTTCCTGAAAAGAGGATGGATCAGAATATAGAGATAAGCATCCTTGAGATCCAGAGACACCAGAAAAGCCTGAGGGAGCAAGAGAGGAAACAGGGCCTGAAGGGGAAACATCCGAAAGGAAGGCACCGTCAGAAAAGTGTTTAGATGAGAGAGATCTAGAATTGGTCCTCCTTTTCTGGGCACTAGAAACCTTCTGGAATAAAACCCCTTCTCCCTTTGGGACACAGGAACCTCTTGAATAGCACCCTAAGACAGATCTTGAGGAATCCCTGGGGGGGATAAAGAAAATTGTTCCCGAGGAGGCTGAGGAATGCCCATAAAAGGAGGATGGGAAATCCGCACTGTGAAGAACCCCTAATGAATGATTGGTAGAATCCAAGAATCTTGGGTGATTCAAAGCCAAATAGGAAGAGAAAGAGGAATGTGGCTGGGGAAGAGGTGGATTGTCCAACAGCACCTGATTTGTCTGGAAAGGAAGGCTTATGAATCCCTGCAGTCTGAGTGCTCTTAGTAGGAGGAGCCTATTTACCACCCTTTTTACCTTTAGCAGGAGGGAAAGATTGCCTCTGGACCAAGCTGTCTTAGAAGGGTAGTTTCTGTGAAATTTAGGCACAGGACAAATGGACATGTTTAAGCTCCAGTAAGGCCTTCCCCTTGTCCTGAAGAGACCTAAACAAACCAGCAGCCACTTCCCCAAACAAAAATTTATTATCCAAAGGAGCGTCCATCAACTTTGCCATAATATAATCAGGTAAAGGTTGAAGCCTAAGCCAAGAATACCTCCTCAGTACTGAACCAAAAGCAGCAGCCCTAGAAGAGGCATCCGCTGCATCATAACTACATTTGACAGAATGATGAACAACTTGACAGGAAGGCCTTAGCAAGGAAAGAGGAGAAGATTTACTCTGAGTCTGGAAGATCAGAAAAAAGTGGACAAGCCTGAGAACGAGGAGCCAACACATACCTAGATATAACCCAAAGACTGCCCATGCTATGGAATAGACTTCACATACATGTCAGACAGAGCACCTCATTGGCCCTCTTCAAGAGAAATCTTGATGAGTGGATGGGAAATAGAAAATTCACCCCATGGATCACTCCAGTGCCTCTACTCGACAGAGGCACTGGGAACCAAGGTCGAGTGGCACGATGCCAGGGTAATCCTATGGGCTAGGCTTGTAAACGCTCCAGGGCCATTAGCCTAGTACACACCTATGAACCTATATGGGTTTGATAATTAATAGCCCTAAAAGGAGGGGTAGCTGAAGTGTAAACCTTCTTAGCCAGCCTGTCCATGGTTCTGCTGTGCTTGTCAGAAGGCAGTAACTTGGACGAAGGAAGCAATTGAGACCGCTTATTAGAGACTACAGACACCACAGAGGGGTCAGCAGCAGGACATTTAAACAAAAAGGAATAATCCTCAGGCACCCTATAAAACCTATCCGACTTCTTGGGAGCAGGGGGCAGAGAATCCATCGCTTTAGAGGCATTGGAAAAAACATCCAGTAAAGCAGCCAGGAGGCAGACAGGAGGAATAGCCACAGGTTTAGGAGATTCTATCTGCAGTAACTCATAGTACCTCTTATAGATATCAGAAACCTGGACACAACCCCACTTAAAAAAAATTCCATCATCCTAGAAATTGCATCCTCAAAAGAAATTTCCTCAGGAGTGTCAGAACTACTAGATTACTGCTCCTCAGTGCCATAGTCCAAAGGAGAAAGAATCTGGATAGAATAAGTAAGTGATTCTTCATCGGACTCCAACTCTTCCTCAAAAGAATTCAATTTCCTGGGCCTTTTAGGTGAAGAAGAGGACCAAGGAGGAACAGGAACCAAAAACCCTTGAGGAGGCCTTAATGACAGTAAAGCATTAAATAACCCTTGAGTAAAGACCTGCCACTCACTTTGTGGATCTCTAGGAGCAGAAGAAACATGTTTAGTTTTCTGTTTCTGTTTTAAGGGAACGTCTGTCGTAGAAAACTAAGAAGGCTCTGACTCAGGACAACATTTGACAACCATAGTAGGAACTTCTTCCTTAAGAAGAAGCTGTCGAACCCCCTACACCCCTCAAAAACAATCAACCATGGTTGCCCCTGAACATCTAAAACAGAGGCCTGCAAAACTTTGTTGGACGTGCTGCCTGCCTCTGACAACACAGCCAGATGAGTCTATGGGTTTGTAACAACCTCGGGAGAAACACACGGCAGAGGTTGGACAATGGAATATTCCAGTCTTAAGTTTTTCACCTTCTTCTTCCCTGATGGCTAACCCTCTGGGCAGGAAGTTCCATTCATACTATCTTTAGTAAGAAGCTAAAGATGCTGTTTCTCAAGATGAAGTGAAAGCGAAGAAAGCCTACTTCAAAGGGTTTTCGGGAGAAACACCTGACAAATCGAAGGAGGAGTATGGTCTTGAGAAGCTTCTAGGTGAAAAAGGCACTTATTGTGGCAGTCTTTATGGGGAATCTGTCTCCCACACTGGCATTTACCCTTCCTGGATGACATTAACCTCCAAACAGCACAAACAAATTAAGAAAAGAACAAAAACCCCAACAGGGTACTTATCTGCAATGCTGAGGATTTCAGCAAAGAGTAGTAATCACCGGAATTCCAACAAACAGAAAAAATGGCAAAAAAAACAGATGGAGGCAAACAAACCGATGGTTGATGAAGATTTTGGACTGGCAGCAAAGAAGTTCTGAGGTTGGTACACCTGAATGTTACCTTTATGTCCTATGCTACATGAGGAGTGTATCGGTGACGTTCAGTGTACCATAAAGCAGTGGTAGGCTTTGGTATACTGGCCGGACGAAGGGCTCTACGGCAGGAAATCCCATAAGGTGTTCTTCGTGTTTCACTGTTGCAGTCATTACATTTGGATTATCTGCTTGCAGTAGCCCTCAGTCGGTCTGATTAACAAAGTCTTGTGTCCTGCGTTGGTTGCTGTCCCTTTTTCCATAACGTCAGGTCATCAGGGGTATAAAACATGCAGCCAACGCGATTACATCAGTCTTTCTTGCCGTGCGGTGCCTGAAGCAGAAGCAGTTTGCAAGTGCCAGTCGTCAGACTTCTGAAATTTTCGTTTTCAAGTTTCAGAACCGAAGTCTTCAACTAAAGCTAAGTACCCCATTGGGGAAACTTTTTCTTGCTCCTTACCGATGTCAGTAAAAGTTAATAATTGCATTACTTGTGGAAAGCAAATACCTCATAAAGATTTTCATTCATACTGTATTCCTTGCCAAGACCCTGACCACAACTTACCTTGCTGTCAGTTTTGTGCTTTATTTAATCAGCGCACTATCCGTCGTCTGTATATTTTTGCCTCTAAATATTTCGGTTCTCTGTTTAATTATCCAGAAATGTCATCAGTTAGGACCAGGATTTTGAAAAAAAGCAAAGATAAAGACAGAGACAGGCCGCCGAGGTCCAAAACTGCCGCCGACACTTCTCCTAAGCCAGTCGCCAGTTCGCCAGTACTCAGTGAGGCGCTTTCGCAGCCCGATACCCGCTACTTCTGATTCGCAGGCCTCTACTGAGACCCATTCAGAGTCCAGTATGCCACGAGATGCTTCAGCTATGGAACCAGCGGATGTCAATACCTTGGATGGGTCCGGAGCCGCTGTGCAGGTACCGGCTTCTGAGGGTGTATTCAGGCCTATGGACTTGCATATTAAACCGACTCCTTCATTTAGGCCTAAATCTCAAACCATGGCTAAAAAAATGATGCCCAGGCCGCATGCTCAGGCCTCTATGCCTAAAAAACAAATGATAAGAATGGCTGAAGATCTTATAACACTAATCGGGGGAAGCCAACATCCTCTTCTAAGAGACCTAGGATGGAAGTTGTTTATGAATCTTCTGAACAGGATTCTGATTTTTCTGATTCTTCTGATTATCTGGATTTGCCCTTATCTACTTATGAGGATTCTGATGCAGAGGACTCTATTCCCTCTGCTTCACCTCCAGAGGATTTCACTTTTGGTGAAACCTTACATACTCCAAGGGAGCATTTCCACTGGGAAAGTCAGGATTTTTCTGATTCAAAAAAGAGGCTTAGGGATTTCTTACTCATGCCTCAGCATAGGCCTTTAGCTATTCCTCCTGTACTAGACATTGTTGATTATGCTTTTTCGGAATCTAGTTTGGCCCCTGATTCTTTGCCTCCTGCTCCCAGAAAACCTGACAGATATTACAGGGTTCCTGATTTACACAAGTTCCTTTTTAAAAATCCTATTGCGGATCCAGAGACTATTTCACAGGGACCCAAAGGCATTAAGGCTTCTACTGCTAAAAATCCTACCCCTTCTGATAGAGACTTCAGGGTGCTGGATAGATGGGGTAAGAAGGTTTACACTTATGCAACCTTGGCCATTAGGGCTTTAAACTGCCAGTTTCATATGTTAAAGTATCAGCAACATGTTACTGGATTGCTTAAACAGAAAACGATGATTCCTGACTGTGTGGAAAATAAAGAATTACAGGATTTAATACATTCTGCTGAACAGGTTGGAAAACATACTTTGCAATGTGGATTTGATTCATTAGAGGCCTCTTGCAGGGCTGCTGTTACTGGGTCTGTGCTCAGAAGACATGCTTGGCTTAAAGAGCAATCTTTGCCTGATCATGTTAAAGCTAAATTGTTGGATGCTCCCTTAAATCAGGACCGCCTGTTTGGCAACAAGGCTGAGGAAGTTCTTAAAAAGATGGAAGATAAAGCTAAATCTGTGCAAACTGGTAAAGATTTCTTACAAGTTCAGCCTCCTAGATGTAGGCACTGGCCCTCTAAGAATTGGTCCTTTCCAGCTCCTTTCAGATATTCTCAAGCCAGACACAGCAGAAACCCTAGGTTTCAGTCCCAGGGGACACACAAGACTAAGCAGTGGGGGGTTTCCGCACCCAAATCAGGGAGTAGTAAGACTCCCCCCTATGGAAAACTGTCTCAATGACTTGCTTTTAAAACTTCCAAGCACTTCCCAACTGAATGCTCCTTTAGGTGGAAAGATTGGTCTGCAGGCCAAAAACTGGGAACTCATTACCCAGGACAAATGGGTTTTAAATGTAGTGTCCCAAGGGTACAGATTTCACTTCCACACCTTACCAACACCAAGCGGGTGGCCAGATCTACCCCCAAATCAGTGGGCAGAGGCCCAAAATCAAGTACTCTCTCTCTTAAGCATGGGGGCTATTCATTTGGTACCAGAAGAGGAAAAGGGACAAGGTTTCTATTCAAGACTTTTTCTGGTACCCAGAAAAGGCAATACATGGTGTTCTATCCTGGACCTTTCTACTCTAAATACCTTTCTGGTGATTCCAAAATTCAAGATGCTGACTGTTCACCAGCTGCTTCCTATGCTAGGCAAAGATGCATGGTTGGCAACACTAGACTTAAAAAGCATACCTGCACATCCCTATCAGGGAGTCTTGCAGAAGATACCTACGCTTCAAAGCAGGCGACATGCACCATCAGTTCTCTGCACTGCCCTTTGGCTGATCTACTGTGCCCAGGGTATTCACAAAGGGCCTAGCTCCAGTCATTGCATTCTGTAGGCAAAGAAATATTCAAATATATCCATACCTGGATGATTGTCTAATTCAGGCAGAAAGCCAGGACATACTTTTGAATCATCTGGCCTTTGTTCAAAGGGTACAGACTTGTCTGGGGTACACCATAAATGAAAAGAAATCACACCTGATACCCTGTCAACAAATTATATTCCTGGAAGCAAGCTTGAATACAACTTCTCAGATGGCTTTCCTCACGCCAGAGAAACAGACTCATTTGACAACCTACTTCAAACAAGTGGCCACAAAAACACAGTTATATCTGCAAGGCAAATACTGCAGTCATTGGGGTTCATGGCCTCCTGCTTTCTTCTAATTCCATATGCAAGCCTGCATATGAGGAAACTGCAATGGTATCTCAAAAGCCTATGGTGTCAACATTCACAGGATCTAGAAGCTATGAGTCCTAATCATACCTTGTCTTCGCTTAAAGTTCCTTTGGTGGGCAGAGGCCTGCCACCAAAAGAAAAGGGACTACCATTCATACTACCCCCTGCCACCTAAAACTTAACAAACGCATCAGACTATGCATGGGGGGGCTCACCTGGCAGGGAAGTGCATTCAGAGCAAATGGAACCCAAGTCAAATGCACCTACACATAAATCGAAAGGAAATGTTAGCTGTACAGAATGCTCTGACAGCTTTCAAGGACCACATTCTTCCAGTACAACTAATGGTAAAGACAGACAGACAACACCATGGTCGTGTGGTACATAAACAAGCAGGGGGGGTACACACTCTCTTACCCCCTCTGCAGACTAGCCATGGCATTGTGGAACACAGCCTTGAGCTACCAAGTGAATCTACAAGCTCAGTTCCTGCCAGGAAAACTAAATACACTGACAGATGGACTAAGCAGAAACCTCATGGACCCACGCAAGTGGAAATTGGAACCAAGGATTTTCAACATGTTGACAAGCAAATGGGGGAGCCCAAATATAGACCTGATTGCCTCCCCCCAGAACCATCAATTGGACAAATTCTGCACAAGGATTTCCCACAAACTAGCTTGGAAAGTGGATACTGTATCCTTCAGCTGGAAAAACCCATCAGTTGATGCCTTTCCTCCTCTGCCTGTGCTCACCAAGGTACTTCTAAAGATCAAACAGGGCAAGCCAAGGATGATTTTAATTGCACCAGACTGGCCATGCCAACACTGGTACCCCCTCCTGTGCAGTGTGTGTCACGCTTGGTCCCATGGCACCTGCCTCAGACTCCTTCCCTGTTGTCTCTGCAGGGGAACCAGATTCTGCACCCTCAGCTGCAAACCTTGAACTTAGCAGCCTGGCTAATTACCTAATGTCTTCTTTACCACCCCTCAGTAAATCAGTGATGGATATCATTTTAGAGGCTTGGAGGCCTAGTATTAGAAAATCTTATGCTGCAAAATGGAAAAGATTTTGTACCTGGAACCAGTCTCAAGGAATGTGCGCAACAGTGCCCGGTTTAACTCAGATTCTACGATATTTGACTGAGATGCTTCATAAGGGCTTGTCCTTTTCCTCCATCAAAATTCATGCTTCAGCCATTTCAGCTCATTATAGCACAGAGACTCCCCTCTTCTGTCACCCACTGCTCAAGCAGTTCCTCAGAGGGGCCAGAAATTTAAGGCCACTGAGGAGAGCTCCAACTCCAGCCTGGGACCTTAACATTGTCATGGAGAAACTCACTCTTCCTCCTTTCGAGCCAGCTGCTACTGCAGATTTAAAATTATTTTCTTGGAAAACAGCTTTCCATTTAGCAATCACTTATGCAAGAAGGGTATCTGAGTTACAGGCCCTTATGGCAGTGGAGCCTTTCATCATATTTCATGCAGATAGGGTGTCCCTCAGACCCAATCCCTCCTTCATGCCCAAGGTGGTATCCAGTGTGGCTCTTAATCAGTCCATTCATTTGCCTGCCTTCTTTCCTAACCCACAGAACAAAGGGGAAATGGATACTGCACTCCGTAGATGTGCACAGACAACTTGGATTCTACCTGAACAGGATTAAACCTCAAAGGAAATTCGAACAGCTGGTGGTGTCATTTGCTACAGGGACAGAGGGGAAAGCTGTTTCAAAGCAAACCATTTCAAAATGGATAGGCCACTGCATCCATTTCTGCTATATAAGCACCATGGAAAACCTATCCCACAGGACATCAAACCTCATTCAACCAGGGCTGCATCTACGTCTACAGCCTTTCTCAGGGGCATCCCACAAGGGACATCTTAAAAGCTGCTACCTGGAGTTCTGTACATACTTTCACCAAGCATTATCATTTGCCAATTTCCTCTAAATCCAGAGCTGGTTTTGCCACTGCAGTCTTGCAGGGCCTTATAGCTGGTCCTAATTCTATTTAAATTCCTCCTCCCAATTTTAGCTTTGGGAATCTACCCAAGTGTATTGACCGCAACAGTGAAACACGAAGAACATAGTACAGTTGTGTACACTTGCCATAAATGTAGATGTTCGAGTGTATTCACTGTTGCAGTCCTAGTTATCCACCCTCCAGCCCCCTTTCTTCTTTTGGCTATACCTCTACTCTCACTTACTATGCTCAAAAAGCTTTTTGGTGTATTTGCTTTTTTGTTGGAGTTGTATCCTTGTATTATAGATTTAATTGCTTCCCATTAGGGGGGCACCTGACATCTGGGGCAAGAAAAACTGACGTAATGGCATCGGCTGCATGTTTTATACTCCTGACGACCTGATATCATGGAAGAAGGGACAGCAACCGACGCAGGACCCAAGACTTTGTTAATCAGGCCGACTGAGGGCTACTGCAAGCAGATAACCCAAATGTAATGACTGCAACAGTGAATATACTCGAACTTCTACATTTATGGTAAGTGTACACAAGTGGTACTTTATGAATACTGCAGCAGTGAATGTAAGGACATCATCATTGATCAGTTTTATATGCCTGACTGTGTAGTATGTACCGCTTTGTGTGTACTGCTACCATGCCTGAAATTTAACCATGTATAATTTGTTGTGCAACTGAGTGAATTCTTTTAGGCCTTTCATACTTTTTTCACAGATCGCTTCTCACTTCTCAGAGTTTATCCAATATTCATTGTTTCTGCTATACTAGTCTTTCTTTCACTCCAAAATTCCCATTTTCCTGCAGATATTTTGATTGTGTTATATGTCTATTCCTATACTTTCTTTTGTCAGTGTACTATCAAAAACATAATTGTATTGAGCTTCTTCCTCGATTCTAGGTTTCTTTTTTCTAAGCCCTGTTAAGTCAGTGTCATTACTCTTGCTTTAGAATTTGGCAAGATCAGAAGGTTGTAGGTTTTCTCATACCTGTCTTTTAGATTTTTTTCTCAGTGCTGACTCTCTGACTCTCTAGTGAAGGGTGAATGAGTGCTACATTACTGATGTGCCATCTTTCAGAAAAGTCATTAAACCGAGCTCCCATTGTAGCTGATGTGGAAGTAAAAAAAGAAGTTATGTTCTTACCATAACGTTCCATCTATGTTGTTGATCTTTATTCATCCATTACTGATGGGTGTCTCTTCCATCCTTGGAACCGAGTCAGCATTATAACAAGCTTGTGTCAGCAAAAAACTCTCGAGCTAAGCTTTACCCATAGTGCCCCTCTCCCTGTTACCTCAGATCGAGTTTGTCTGTGATAAAGAAAGCAGAGACTTTTTCTGAGCAGGTCCCCTAATGTGGGATTCGGACCAAATCCGAACCTCCAGGAGCCCCTTGTAGGGGGAAGGAGGGTGGGACGTAATGAATGAATGAAGATCAACAACACAGATGGAACATTTTGGTAAGAACGTAACTTTATCTGATGTTGTTAATCTTCACTCATTCCTTACTGATGGGACAGAGTCCCTAGCTACTTTATGCCTTGGGAGGCCCTATGGAAGGATGTTCCAGAGTACCATTAAACCAAAGGATGCTCTCCCCCAGAGACCAAATCCAATTTGTAATGAGTGATAAAGGTACGAGGAGCAGCCCATGTTGCAGCTGCACAGATGTCATCCATTGAAGCCATTGAATGAAAAGCAACAGAAGTCGCTACTGATCTGGTTGAGTGTGCTTTGACCTTACTCAGTAGAGGAATTTTGTTATGTTGGTAAATAAAGCATGTATAGTTTCTCAACCACTTGGATAAAGTTACCTTAGAAACAGAGTTTCCCAATGTTGGTCCTGAATAAGAAACAAATAACTAGCTGGATTTACATACTGATTTAGTTCTGTTAAGGTAAAATCGTAATTGTCTATGTACATCCAGTAAAGGAAGGCAATATTCTCCTTTATTTGAGAAGTTTGGGAAAAAAAGACTGGTAGGTCAATTGTCTGATTAATAGTCAATTTTGAATAGTTAGTCCGGACTGATACTCTGTCATTATGAAAGACCATGTAAGGGCGTTTTATGCACAAGGCCTGAAGTTTGGATATCCATCTTGCTGAGGTGATGGCCACTAAAATTAGGGATTTCCAGGATAAGAACTTTATATCACAAGTGGCAGCAGGTTCAAAAGGTGATTGTGTCAGGGATTGCAGTACTAGTGCCAAGCTCCAAGGTTCGATTGGTTCTTTGAAGGGTGGTCTGATGTGCGAGACCCCTTTCAAGAAGGTTTTACAGAGATGATGGGAAATTAAGGATGAGTTTTGAAATCCATTGTGGAAGTTTGAGATAGCAGCCAGATGTACTCGAATAGTGGAGGCTGCTGCTCCCGAATGAAGATGGCTTGACAAATAATCCATTGCTGCACTAACTGGAGCTGAGCAAGGGTCATCTACTTTCTGTCGAGACCAAGTAAGGAAGCTCTTCCACTTGCTAAGATAAATTTTCATGGTGAATGGTTTGTGCGAAGCCAGAAGAATGTTACGTACGGGGGAGATAAGATTATTCTGCCTGGCAATTACTGGAAGTGGCGAAACCAAGCTGTCAGCTTGAGACTGGATATATTTGGATGCATCAACACCTGCGGGTGTGACAGTAATTCCGGAGTTGGATCCAGAATCCATGGTTGGGGTACTAGGTAAGGCCAATGGAAGGGGAACCAAATTTGTTGGGGCCAGTAGGATGCAATGAGGATTACTCTGCTTCTCAACCGAAGGGCCTTCTATAGAAATTGTGGGATCAGGGGAAGGAAGGCATGAAGAAGTCCCATGGGCCAATCGTGTATTAGAGCGTCCCTCGGGGACCCCCCCTGTGGGGGGGGGGGGTTAGGGCAAAGTAGCTGCTGCAATTGTGATTTGCTGGAGAGGCGAATAGGTCGCAGCAAGGCTGGCCCCAGTGGCTGGAGATATTCGCCGCTATGGTTGAATTGAGGGACCACTCGTGAGGCAGGCAAATGCATCTGCTTAATTTGTCTGCAATCACGTTGGAATCCTTGGGAATCTGCATTGCTATCAGAAAGTTGTTAGAAGCTGTCACCCATTGCCAAATTCTCATGGCCTCTTGACACAACGGGTAGGATTTGGTTCCACCTTGTTTGTTGATATACCAGACCACCGACATGTTGTTGGACTGGATAGCAGTTGTCCCTAATGAGAGGGCAGATTGAAAGGCTTGCAGTGCAAGAAACACCACCCTCAGTTCTAGAACATTGATATGCAGATTGGCTTCCAGAGGGGATCAAGTGCCTTGGACTGTCTTTCCTTGGAAGTGCCCCCCCCCCCACCCAAATCAGGGAAGCGTCTGTGGTCACTGTGGCCTTGGGCTGAGATGGGGAGAAAAGGCATCTCCATGGGTCTTTTTCTGGCTTCATCCACCAAGTTAAATCTTGTTTTCATCGGTTTGTTATGCAGATCTGAAAGGACATAGGGTGACTCGAAGGGGACCACTGTGTTAGTAGGAGCCATTGAAAAAGTCTTGTGTAGTCTCGCCAGAGGAACTGTTGTAATTGATGGTGTCATTGATCCCAGAAATTGAAGGATAGCCCGAGCTGGAACTTTGTCTTGAAAGAGTGTCACCCAGAGTTGGGACCTCACTCTTTCTAATCTGTGATCTGGAAGGGAGACTAGGCAAGATCGTGTATAGAAAGTTCCTTTTGTGAATTCCAGGGTTTGAGAAGGAGTCAACTTGCATTTCTCCTTGTTTATTGAGATTCCTAGGAATTTTGTTAGTTTTAGAGTGTAATGTAAGGCTGTAACCAGTAGACACTTGGTGGGGGCAGTAAGGAGCCAATCATCTAAGTACGGAAACACTCAGAATCCTTGCAGTCTCAGGTGAGCTGTTACCACTTCCATGCATTTGCCATAGAAAGTCTGAAGGGCAGCACCCAGAATTGGTAATTGGCTCCCAGCCGGAAGCAAAGGAATCTTTTGGAACATTTGTACATTTGTGTGTGTAATACGCATCCTGAAGATCTACTGTGAACATCCAATCATCTTTCTCCAGGAATGGTAGGATAAACTGAGCGGTGACCATCCGGAATTTTTTTTGGTTGACAAATTTGTTCAGAATGCTGAGATACAAGAAGCAAACACTCTCTTCCCTGACCTGTCCATCGCTCGAGACTCCCTGTTTGTGGGGTGGACAGTATGGCTGTCCTCAGCGAGCTCTTTCTTAGTGGCCACCGCCACCAACATAGCGTCTACTGGCAGGCCTTTGGACCAGTGTGGACTTTCTTCCGGTGGGGAACAGAATTTTGTCTGGTCTCTGAGGGATTGGTTCAGTGGTATCAGGACTCTTCCATGTGTGCTGTATGATGAGTTGGATTAGTTCGTCTGCAGGCAGGGTCACACAAGAAGTAGAGGGTCGAGCATGAAAAGCCTGCAAGAATACAGTCTCCTCAGAGGAGGGGTTGGTGGGCTTCCAGCCTCCCTGCTGTTTTAAGATCTCCAGTACGTCTCCGAAGGAGACATCCTCAAGGGGCGAACGTGGGTATCCCTCCCCCTCATTGTAGTCCATATCTTCCATGAGAGACTCTTCTGGGGAGTCCATGTGCTTACTCTTCCACGATATCTTGCGTGGTACCTCCTCAGTGGGAACATCCGAAGAAGACTCGGAAGAGAGGACGCCCTGGGTATTTTGAGGCTCTTTTGTTCGACATCCCGATGTGGTGGACTGTGTCCACTCTCTACCAGAGGGGGCAAAATGTATGGCACTCTGACGCCGTGGGAATCATCTGTGTGCTTGCGGAGGCAAGGGCCCTCTCCATCACCTGGAAAGCTGGCCCACCCAAAGAGGGATGGGAGCCCAGAATCAAGAAGGACAACCTCAGAACTGAAGTCACCCCCCCCCCCCGCTCCGACGAGCCCACTTCCAGGGAAGAGGACTTGGTGCTGCCAAGACAACAGGAAACATAGTGGATGGCACCACAGAAAAAAGGGGAATTCACTAGGGGTCATGGTGCTGGCAATCCAGTCCTGATCCCGAGGATGGCTGTGCTCCGAATGAGTCAATGGCCAAAGGGTCGGCTCGGAAATCACGGTGAGGTCTACCAGTGGTACCGAAGAAGCTGAAACTGGGAAAGGCATCAGTGTCAGGGCTTCAATACCTTTAAGGAGGTTGAAGGAGGAGTATAAATAGGAGTCCATGAGGAAAAACCCTTGGATCTGGGTGGAGGGAGGGTTTAACAGGAGTTGTGATTCCTCTGGCCACTAGGAGCTTGTCCAAAAGTCTCAACACGTCAAATTCTGAGAGGCTCCTGGAGGAGCAGGTTAATATCTCTGACGTGGAGAGTCAGGTAAGAAGTGGCTAAATTGCTGACCAAAGAGGGGTCTGCTGTGGGGGAATATCAGGTCCAAGGGGCTATTTCACCTTTCAACATTGTGGTCTCGTGACCAATAAGATGCATAGGGAGAGGAGAAGTGACCATTGTAGGTTGAACTATTTTTGGTGCCTAAAGGGTGATTGGAGTCTATGTAGTAATTAAAGGCATGGTCGATGCAGTAGTCTTTGTCGGTACTGTGGGTGGTACCGAGGTGGATACTTCCAATTCTGGAACCGAGGATGGCACTGCGGAGGGGGGGAGGGTTGAGACCCTGGTGCCGAAGTTGATGGCGTCAGTTTTGGAATTTTGGTCTTTGGTTCTGAAGACTTAGTCAGTGCCAGGGGTGAAGAAGGAACTGAAAGGCTCTTATGTTTGTGTTCTTTCTTGGGAGGGGGTGAACCATCTGACCCAGAAATAGCCTGCACAAAAGGAGGTTTTAGTAGGCCCTTGAGTATCAGTTAGTTTTTTCTCTCATTAATAGTGCGAGAACTAAAAGCCTTACAAATTTCGCACAGATGTTGTATAGGTAGATGAGGAACACCCAAACAGTAAACGCAAGACGTTATGGGCGTCCGTATTTGGCATTTTACGACTACACTGGTCGCACCGATTAAATCCAGTCATTCCTTTTTTTTTCAGACATAGCAGGGAAGGACAATCCAAAAATAGTGATGCACTAAACCGATTAATCCACACACACACAAATTATCAACAGAAAAAAAGAGAGAGAACTCTAAACTTTTTTTTTCTTTTAATAGCTAACTAGACAGGAAAGGGGGGGGGTGAATACCAGCAATGGTATTAAGGAATTACCTCAGAATGTAGAGGGAAAGGCCTGTAGGTGATGGTACTAAGAATACCCAAAATTGTTAAGAAAAGAGAAAGGGAGGCACAAAAACAGGTATAGAAACTAGCAACTAACTAATGAAGTAATATATAACAAAATTAGTAAGAAAAACTATCAAAAAAGGTTTTAATAGAAAAAATTCTAAAACACTGAGAGCTAGCTTGACACATCTTGATAACTACATGGCAAACGAGATCTGAGGTACAGGGAAAGGGGCACTATGGGTAAAGCTTAGCTTGAGAGTTTTTTGGCTGGCATGAGCTTGTTATAAGGCTGACTCAGTTCCGAGGATGGAACCGACACCTATCAGTAAGGAATGAATGAAAATTAACAACATCAGATGTTCCTCTTGCCATTAGGAGTTGTTCTGTGGTGCCCCAGCCACTTTTTCGCTCATTAACTTGAGTAGTAACTTGGGTCTCCCTTTAAAAATAAATATCCAGTGGCTAGTATGCTTAACCCAGTCAGATAAACTAAGTAGTAAATCTCATTTTAGCTTGTTTTTTTTTCTTAACCATCTCTTCTGTACCTTCTGTATTTATTTAATTTTTATTTTTTATGGCAGAGTCATTTGTCAGCTTAGCTTTTCCACTTTTCTGCTTTAAATGTCTGTTTATACTTTTTTAATTTCTACATTGTATATAAAACTACCTCACTGTACTCTGCTTCTAACCATTTTATATAAATGAATTTGTTGTACATCACAGAATTTTAAATAAGGCTATTCTTCCTTTTCATCTTCTGTCATCAGGTAATTGTAAATATTCCCTTGTTGTGCATTGCTGGTCAGATATTGATGCTTTTTTGCATCACAGTGCCACTTTAGGCATATGACAGTTTTGTTTAAATTTTTTTAATTGTGGGACAGACTGTGCCTTAATAATTATATTTATCTTGCATATGGTCCTTGTTTCACCTGACTAAACAATTTACTTCTAGGAACTCTCACAAAATGTATGAGATCAGAAATTTAATTACATGTAGAAATGAGAATACTATTTATTTATTAGTTTGAGCATACTAGATATTTTATGCGGCAAGACTTCTAGAATTTTCAGGTCACAAATATATGAAGACAAGTGACTTTGTCAAAGGATCTGTAATGCTCTATATTATATAATGTCACCATGTGGCCAGACTTTGTTTTATGGTATTGATAAGGTTCATAACAGAAGTATTCAGAAACATGGAACAACTACAAATGTTAAGGGACATTATTACTTGTGGGGCACCTTTACTCAAGGGCTTTGTTTTCTAATGTTTTTTATTTTATTTTTTTAATTTGTAGTTGTATGCAGTTATTTCTATTTGCCACTGGATGGTAGCATACACACATTTTGGTTATATTATGACAAAAGGAAAAAATATGTATAAAAATGTGTATGTATTTTCACAAGTGTTTTAGATTTATAAATTAAGGAGCTTGTCCTTTTTATGTATTATAGCTTCCATTTCTAAGGAATGTAGTGTCTAAATTTATGAAGTTTCTAAGGATTTTCACTGCTATGAAATGCTTTCTTTTATTTAATGTCATATTATTTGCCACTCTGTAAAGCTAGGTCATTGTTTTTATTATTAGGTTTGTACTGAAGAAGAAGCTGTGTGCTTTAAAGCGTGTATTCCATTTTGCCTTTTTTTGGTTTATATAAAGTTTTTGTTGCACATTACTTGACTGATGTGTTTTTGTCATGCAACAATACTGGGTTGTTGTGAGGATTTACTACTGGTTTTTTGCTGGCCTTCCTTTGCACATTGCAAGTGGCTGGGACACCAAAGAACAACAACTAATGTCAACAGGAAGTTTTACTTCCACATGAGCTACAATAAAGTCAGATGGGACCTCAGTGTAATCCCTCTTCTGGCTGTGCTTTGGTTGTGGTCTTCCAAATATTGATATGTCCTCCCACATTTTCCAGCATGTCTGATTAAATGAAAGGCACTGAAACCAGATAAAGGAGGAAGGGCTATCTTTACACTGAAACTGTGTCACTGTTGCAGAGCAGATCTAGATGTGTTCTGATTGCAGGAAAGCTTTGAGATCTAGCAGTTTTTTAAGATTTCTGTCATTGAGCAGAGCATTCTTGATGTGGTCCAGACTGGAATTTTCTGCAAGCCTTTTTGTTATATTGGAATTTAGGTAAATTTTGTTATTATAATTTCTTTAATTTATACATTTGTTAACCAGGTAAGCCCATTTGACCCCAAGTGTCCCTTTTCTGGAGTGACCCAGCACGGTCTAATCAAGTGACTTGCTCAGAGCCGCAGAGAAGGCAAATGGAGTTGGAAAGACTTAAACCCTGTACCCCTGAATACAGAATGCAGCTCATTAACACCTCAGAGCCTTAATCCTCTACATTAACTGCCAGACAATAAGAGGTGGACTTTGTTTAAAAAAGGAACTGTGGGGATATCCAAGTGTTTTGGTCATTGGGCAGAATGTGTGGAATGAAAGGTATAATCCATTCTTGGTGAAGTAAACTGAACTGTCAGTCATCTCATCCCAAACTGGCAGTTGCTGGAGCCATCCAGAAGAAAAGTTGCTTAGTCCATTATCTTCTCTTTTTATGTGGGCATTATTCTGGATGAAGGCCAGATTTCACTCGGGGCCAGAGTCTTTGATGCATGCGTAGTTTTCTCCAGTATGCCCCATTGCATGTTTTCCTGGGTTAAGAGCCTGACATCATTCACACCTACATGAGCCACCATCGGTCATGGTAACATTTGTTCTGTTTGAGGGACCATTGGGCCCTTGTCAATTCACTGTTCCTAGCACTGAAAAGGCAGCTGTCACTCTGTCGATCTTAGTCAGTATAAAGTCAGTGTGCCTAACAATGGAATCCCTGATCTTACTAAAACATTTCTACTTGGTCATGCTTTTAGTGGAGTGGATTGTTTTACAGTCCACAACCTGGTGACCCGCCCAGTTGTGCAATTATGGCAAAGTTATATTACCGGATTGCTGTTGAAGGTTTCTAGTCCTGATTCTTGGTAACTTACTTTTTTTTTTAACAGACGCAGTATATATGTTTGTTTAGTGTGATCTTGTGTAGATATTGGGTGTATTCTTGTGTTGCTTACCAAAAAGGAGGTTTTCAGGTTGTATAGATCATTTCTCATACTGGTCAAGTATCGTTGGTGTCAGTGCATATCAAGCAGTTCCTGCAGTGTGTCAGAATAGTAAGTGCACTGAGGCTGGTGCCTTAAGGGGTAGGGGTAGACTGAGCTTCAGTGTTTGCCAGGTGTGTCAAATCACTGTGGGCAGGAATAACTTATTGAACCAGTTTAGTCAACAGAGAGGGATAATGTGTTTGGTAGGTAAGCTGTTACATGGAAGAAATGTACTAAGCGAGTCAAAAGATATGGTAACACTGAGAAAGCAGCTGTGTGACCCTACAGGAAAGAAATTACATAGTACAGTCTAATTCAAAAGGACTGGTATACAAGTGTAGTTTGGTATGGCAAACACATTCAGTATGACAGTAGTAGAAGAGATGAAGAGATTATCCTAATTAAACACAAATCTGAGAGTAGCACAGTGCACAACTACAGTATTAAGAAAACAGCATGCAAATTCCTTATAATGAGTATAAAGTAAGAACAGGTAGTAAAAATTATATACTCGTAAGCTCAGATGTGACTCTCTGTAACGTGCTTGGATGCAGCCAGATATAGTTAGCTGTTATTAGCTAATGTTAAGTGCAGAGGGAAATGTAGATGTCAGTCGTTCAAGTAAAAATAAATAGGTGTTGATGGCTGTGAACTAGTCTGGGAGTAAAGGACCTGTTTATAGCAACAGCACAATTTGAACAACTGATGTCTAACCAGCACCATTTTTTATTAACAAATAGCAGTTACATACAAGGCAGTGCAGCAGATGTGTTGTTCGTTATCCTAGCTAAGTCAAAGATTTAAAATGTACTTTTAAAGTTTGTATAGTGGGTGATTTAAGTGCCTTTTCTAAAACTAAAAATTAAAATTCTGTTCCATTCACAGACTGATGATGTGGTGAAGAGATTGCTGTCATTAGAAATGGCAAGTAACGTAAGTATTTTGAATTACTTGAGATTAAAATATAGAGCCTTTATTTATGTATTCAAATGCATTCAGAGTTGATTCCCGATACAGAGTATTGGGAATACTGATAGTCTAAATGATTTTAAGTCCTTGTCTGTGGAATATGCAAATTTAAAAGTTGTTACCCAGACTGGAAAGTCATTGCAAGCATTTCTCACTTTCTGTGGTAAATTTGTAAATGTGTGCCTTAACTGACACCTTTTTATTTTCCTAATTCTCTTTTTCTCTGTTTACAAATGCACTGCATTCTTATTTAAGCCTGTTTCATTGTTTAGTACATTATTTCTGGCTTGTAACAGAGAATCAAACGGACAGAGAAGTTTCAGGATGGTACTTTAGTTTTTTTATCTACTTTTGAAGTTCCCTTTGCATTTTGCAAGTTTCGGCAATCTAGTGTACTGTAATCTATGCCACTTCAACAGTTAGTGATTTCTCCTTAGTGGCCATATTTCTGAGGACATGAAAGTCTTCATGTGCATACTGGTAATGTGGATACAGTTATCCATTTTCCAATCATTCTGTGAGGTCTTAAAACTGTAATGCAAGACAGGTTGTGTTGTCCTTAATACATGCAAAAATAGAAGTAGCAGCCAACTCTACATCCAGGGAAGGTAACTTATTCTTAACCTGGAAGTTAAGTCCTAGCTGACTTGAGTAAAACTAATCTTTCGGAATTGAATGCAGGATAATTTGATTCCAGAACTTACATTTTTTTTGTTGTTTTATTTTTTTATTGATTTTTCAATAACAATCATTTGAACAACAAATTATGATAAAACTATGTACAAATTTTACAAAGGCCTCAAGCACTGTATAAGGAAAAAAAGAAAGAAAATAAAGGGAACAGCAAGTTATGTAAACTGTAAAGTAGGGTACTATATTCATTCATACTTTCATTATGACTAATTAGATGAAGACATATCTGAATTCAATGACTGAATAAGAGATGGAACTTTTGTCCAAGGGTTGTTAGTCCATTTTCTTGGGTATATTTTTTGATTCTTTAACTTTTATTTCAATTGACGCTACTTCAGCCAAAAGAGTCATGAAGTCTTGTAAGGTTGGAATGAAGGATGACTTCCATCTTCTTGTAATACATTTTTTGGCTACTGCTAGAATTGTCCAAAGAAGATAATTATTTTTGTTATTCAATACAATAAATTCATTTACATTCAGAAGAATTAAAGGTTTGGATAATATAAAGGAATCAGTAAAGATGGCTTGGAGAAAATTTTCAATATCATTTCAAAATTTCTTAATGTGAGAACAATCGGCCTTACATTCTAGAGAGCATTTCCAACATATCACCTGTTCAGAGGAGTTAAATTTAGCAATTTTATTAGGAGTGTAAAAAACTATATGCAGAAATTTCCAGGAAAAAAAATCTTCCATATTTGTAAATTAGAGGTTAATTTAAGAGAGTGTAAAATTTTTGATTTATTCATAGGAGATAGGGACAATGTGCAATCTCTAGTAACAAAATCCCAAAATTTCTGATTAGGAGTAGTTTTATAAGTAAATTTTATAAATTTTTGAGATTAAGTTTTTCCAATTAAATTCACCATGCAGTGTTTCACGCATAAGAATGATAAATTTGAGTGGTGAGCTATAGGAAGAACTCTGCATTGTTCTGCACAAATCTTGAGTGAATGGAAGAAGACCATTGAGAGCTAGCCAGTCTCATTATGGTAGATCATATTCTTTGATCAAATTTTGTGCATCTAGTGCAACTAGGTTATTTTTCTTTCCCAGCAGCTGAGTGTATCTAAGCTAATATTATCGAAAAAGTTTTTTGAGTTTTAAAGGGGAATAGAAGCTGGATCCATAGTTTAATGTCAATATTGTTATTTACGAAACTTCTAAAGGTCTTATAGATATGATTTAAATAATCTAGATTAGTAAATTTATTAGTATTATATTGATACAGAGTACATACCAAAGTTTGTTAGTTAATTTGGTTAATTGTAATTTTTTTATTAGTTTATTTTCATTTAAGATAATACTTGTATGTAACAATTTCCAAGCTGAAGAATATTTGGGGTCTATCCAATTTAATATTGTTTTGAGGTTAAAGGCTTTAATGTAGGATTCTAAATCTGGGAAATTTATTCCTGCAAGTTCCCATGGTCTAATATGATTAGTTAGCGCTATCCTATGCTTTTTAGGGTATCATAAAAATTTTAATAGAGTTTTATTTATTTGTTTTAAAATATTTTTACTGGGTAATATAGAGATGGAAAGAGCTATGTAATTTATTTTTGGCAAAAAGATCATTTTAATTGTATTCTATCTTCAAATTTTAGATGTAAAAAAATCTTAATGATAATACTAATTTGACTACTAATGAAATAATTGGGAAGCAGGTTTCCTCACTGAAGTACCTAGGGATTGAACTATGTGAAAATATTGACCTAACTTTAAACACAAACTATAAAAGCATTATAAACACAGAACTTACATTTTGTTATTCAAAGACTGCAGTTGTATCATGTACTGTGAAAAGGCAACAAAGTGAGTTCTTTATTTTTACTGTTTGCAGTGCCAAAGTCTTGCATGTTCTTCCTCTAATGAGGCAGTGAAGGAAGTTGTTTCAGGATTCTGGGATTTACACAGAAGAGACAGTTACACTAGGAGTCTCCTGAATTCTAACTTATTTGAAAGGTGAGATACGCTGAGAAAAGTAAGTCTTTTGGTCAGGCATACTAAAATTCAGAATGGAGGAGCTGGGCCACTGGCTGTATACCTCACAGGGATAGTTTTATTTTAGTACATGGCAAACTTTTCCTCACTACAGAATGAATGTAAAATTGCTAGGATGGAAGGGTGCTGTATAGGATATTTGCCCCCACCCCCATTTCATGTTTAGTGGTAAATTAGAGGTCTTCGCGTTACACAGTGATCCAGAACTAAAGGGATAAAAAGATTTTTTGGGGGGGGGGGGGTTACAGCATTTATTTTATAAATCACTAATCAGGAAATGCAGTTTGCACTGCATATCTGGAGTGACTAACTTATTAATGGAATATAACTTAGTGTGCAGTAGTATATTCAGTAGAGCTGATTAAATAATTGATGTTCTTCGTGTTTCACTGTTGCAGTCATTACAGTTTGGTAATCTGCCGGCAGGTTGCCCTCAGTCGGCCTGAATAACAAAGTCTTGGGTCCTGCATTGGTTGCGGCCTCCTCTTCCATGACGTCAGGGGTATAAAACATGCAGCTGACACCATTTTATTCCGTCTTTCTTGCCGTGCGGTGCTCGAAGCAGAAGTAGTTCGCAAGTGCCAGTCGGCCGACTCCTGAAGATGTCCTTCAAGAATGCAACTGCAGTCATAACATATGGGTTGTCCTGCCTCAGGCAGCCCTCGGTCGGCCGAATTCCAAAGTCTGGGTCCGGCGTCGGCTGGTGTCGCCTCCTCTCCGATGTCACAACGGCTGGAGTAAAAAGGCATCGGCCGACGCCATCTTCAGTCTTTCTTGCCGCGCGGTGCCCGAAGCAGAAGCAGTTCGCAAGTGCTGGTCGGTCAGCTCCTGTGTTTTCAGTACCGAAGTCATCTAAAAGCTAAGTACCCCATTGGGGAACATTTATTCTTGCCTCAGCCGATGTCAGAACAAATTGAGAAAGTTAATAATTGTTTATCTTGTGGTAAACAAATACCTCATAAGGACTTCCATTCTCTCTGCCTTCCTTGCCTGGGCCCAGACCACGACGTCTCAGCCTGTGCTGCCTCTGCTTGCTTTAATAAGCGCACTCTCAGGCGCCGGGCAGAATTCGCCGAGGACTTTTTCATTTCGGTGAATCTTTTGCGTATATCATGCCGTCGGATCAACCGACAACCCAATCTGCTAAAAAAAGCAAGGACCGGGACCGACATCCTCGGCCCGCGTCCACTACTGATGCTACTCCCAAACCCTCTGCTAGTGCTCCGGTCCCTTCGGAAGTGGTAAATCAACCGCTCCAGGCCGACGACACAGCGTTAACACGACCTTCGGTCTCTGAGATCTCTCCGGTGCCGGTTGTTGATTTTCCTCCGGAAACCGAAGTTCTGGATCTACCCGACACCATTTCCGTGGACAAGATTACGCCTGCACGTGGGGCTGCTAGGCCTCCTGTATCCATGTCCATCAAGGCCTTTGCACGTGCTAAGGCCGCCAGTCAGGCCAAGGCCCATCCTAAACCTACTGCCCAGGCCCCTTCTTCTGATAAGCAGATCATGTCTCTGGCTGCTGATCTTATTTCCCTTATCAGGGGGTCTCAGCCTCATCCGGACAGGGGTTCTCAGCCACCTGCAGAGAAAAGGCCTAGAACTGAGCAGGCAGACGACCTCTCTTCAGATGAAGCCTCTGGGGATTCTGAGCATTCTGATACCCAAGAAGAATCCTTCCAGGCCTACGAGGACTCTGATGCTGAGGAATCAATTCCCTCTGCCTCCCCTCCAGAGGATTTCTCTTTTGGTGAAGTCCTGCATTCCACGAGGGAACATTTTCAGTGGCAGGGTCAGGAATTCTCTGACTCCAGGAAAAGGCTTTGTACCTTCCTCAAGCTTCCACAGCACAGACCTTTGGCTATTCCACCTGTTATGGATGTTTTGGATGATGTTTTCTCTGACTCCAGTGCTAACCCTGATTCTCTTCCTCCTGTCAAGCCGGACAGATATTATAGGGTCCCTGACACTCACAAGCACCTTTTTAAGGCCCACTCTGTGGATCTAGAAACTATTTCACAGGGCCCCAAGGGAGTGGCTACCTCCTCTGCCAAATACCCACTGCCAGCGGACAGAGAAGCAAGGTCCCTGGAGAGATGGGGTAAAAAAGTATATACCTCTACTACCCTAGCCATGATGTCACTTAACTGCCTTTTTCACATGTTTCAGTACCAAGATTTTCTCCTGGATGATTTACAGAAAAAGTTAGCCTCTCCTGAGCCTATCGATAAAAAGGCATTGAAGGATCATATACATAACACTCAGCAGGTTAATAACCATTTTCTTCAGTGTGGTTATGATGCACTGGAAGCTTCATGTAGGGCAGCTATGACTGGGGCTGTGATACGTAGACATGCTTGGTTAAAGGATCAGTCTTTGCCTGACCATGTTAAAGTAAAGTTACTGGATGCACCTTTGGAAAAACAGAAGCTTTTTGGTGCAAATGCACAAGATGCATTGAAATCCATAGAGGAAAAAGCAAAGTCAGTACAGACAGTCAAGGATTTCCTTCAGGTTCAGCCACCCAGGTTTAGCAGAAACTGGCCCTCAAAGAATTGGTCCTTCCCCGGCTCTGACAAGTTTCAAAGGGGAAAAAACAGACGTGCCCGTGGTAGAGGGCAATACCGAGGATCTTACAGGGGCCGCCAATGGCAACCTCCAAATCAAAGAAGTGGCGCAGACAGATCAGCTGCACCACAAGAACAATCACAATGACTTGACTTTCGTTCCGCCTACAAAGGTTCAAAGAGAAGCACCTTTGTGCGGAAAATTATCCTTATTCTCACAAAACTGGCATATCTTAACCAAGGACAACTGGATTCTGGATTTGAGAGACAAAGGTTACAAATTCCACTTCCACACATTACCAATAAGACAAGGCATGCCAAACCTGCCACATCATCAAAGGGCAGAGGCTCTCTCTCAAGTTTCCAAGCTGTTAAGTATAAAAGCAATAGAAAGGGTTCCTCCTCAGGAGCAAGGCCAGGGATTTTATTCAAGACTGTTCCTTGTTCCAAGAAAAGAAAACAAATGGAGACCCATACTGGACTTGTCATCTCTAAACACTTTTCTCATAGTACCAAAGTTCAAAATGCTGACGCTGCAGCAACTCCTTCCCATGTTGGGCAAGGGGTCTTGGCTGGTCACTCTGGACCTCAAGGAGGCATACCTTCGTGTCCCAATCAGACAAAGCTGTAGAAGATACCTCAGATTTCTTGCAGGGACAGAGCATTATCAATTCTCAGCATTGCCGTTTGGCTTATCTACAGCGCCCAGAGTATTCACGAAATGCCTGGCATCAGTAGTGGCAGACTACAGACTGCAGGGGATTCAAATATACCCCTACTTGGACGACTGCCTCATACAAGCAGACAACAAACAAACCTTAAAAGAAAATTTGGACTATGTCATGCATCTACTGCAGGCCTTGGGATACACAGTCAACATTCAGAAGTCAAAACTACTGCCATCCCAACAGATTATCTTCTTAGGAGCCAAACTGGACACAGAAAACCAAATGGCCTACCTCACAGAGGACAAACAGCAGCATTTACCAGAGTACTTCAAAGGCCTAGCAAAACTATCCCAGCTGACTGCAAGGAAAATCCTGCAGGCCCTGGGGTTCATGGCATCTTGCATCCTTCTGATACCTTTGGGAAGACTTCATATGAGAAAGCTGCAATGGTATTTAAAAAACTTATGGTCTCAACACAGCCAGAGCCTAGAGGACATAATCCCACTTATTCCATGTCTGCAAAAAGAATTTTTATGGTGGGCTCAAGCCAGTCAGCTAAACAAAGGCATGTCTTTCAACAGACCTCAAGCAGGCCAAATGATTACAACAGACGCCTCAGACCACGGATGGGGGGGGGCGCACATGGAGGGCAGATGCATTCAAGGGCAATGGACGCCAAAGGAAAGGCATCTGCCCATAAACCAAAAGGAGATGTTGGCAGTGATGCATGCAATCGAGGCTTTCGAAAAATCACTACAACAAGGGCATTTGCTAATAAGGACAGACAACACCACTGTCATGTGGTACATAAACAAGCAGGGAGGCACTCATTCTTATCCCCTCTGCAGACTAACAATGCTTCTTTGGGAAAAATCCCTGAGCCTGAAGATACATTTACAATCCCAGTTTGTACCAGGCAAGGACAATGTACTGGCGGACAACCTGAGCAGAAATTTCATGGCTCCACACGAATGGATGCTGCACCCTCACATTTTCTCTCAACTGACAAAGATATGGGGAAGAACGGATGTAGATCTTTTTGCTTCCCACTTAAATCATCACCTGGAAAAATTCTGCACAAGGACTCACCATCCTCTAGCCTGGAAAACGGATGCTCTCTCCTTCAGCTGGAATTCTCTAAAAATTTATGCATTTCCTCCTCTGCCTCTGCTGACCAAGGTGATACTGAAGATCAAAGCAGAACAACCAACGGGCATCTTGATAGCTCCAAACTGGCCAAGGCAACACTGGTACCCATTGCTATTGACCATAACTCGGACCAAACCATGGCCTCTGACCCTATGGCCCCTGCTCGTAACACAACACAATTACAGGACTGTGCATCAAGACCTGAAATCATTACATCTGACAGCCTGGAGGCTAACATGACTTCTCCACCTAATTCTCTTTCAAAATCAGTTCAAGAAATCTTGCTGGAAGCACGCAGACCTTCCACCAGAAAAACCTATTCAGCCAAGTGGAAGAGATTCAGCATCTGGAATGCCAACAGGGGTCAGGACACAGCATTACCGAGTATACCTCAGATTTTAGAATACTTGGCGGAACTATCTCATACTGGACTCTCATACTCTTCAATAAAGATTCATGCCTCAGCAGTCTCAGCAAAATACAACTGTGACCCTCCAGTGTTTTCTCATCCTCTGCTTAGACAGTTTCTAAGAGGAATAAAGAATATCAAACCTCCCAGAAAACAGCCAGTACCTGCATGGGACCTCAATTATGTGTTGGAAAAATTAACTCTTCCTCCATTTGAGCCAGCAGCAACTTCAGAAATGCAATTTCTTTCATGGAAGACGGCCTTCTTATTGGCAGTCACATCTGCAAGAAGAGTTTCAGAGATACAGGCACTCATGGCAGTGCCTCCCTTCCTCATTTTTCATCAAGACAGAGTTTCTCTAAGAACCAATCCTACATTCATGCCAAAAGTTATTTCCAGGCTGTCTCTAAATCAAGCTATTCACCTGCCTACATTCTTCCCCAATCCTCAAAATAAGGGGAAAAACTACTGCATACTTTGGACATACACAGACAACTACGTTACTACTTGGACAGAACTAAGGCCACCAGAAAGTCTGACCAACTGTTTGTAGCCTATGCTGCTGGAGTGCAAGGAAAAGCAATCTCCAAACAAACAATTTCAAAATGGATTGGACATTGCATCAGATTCTGCTAATCTTTCCATGGAAAGGGTGTGCCAGCCAATATTAGGCCACATTCCACCAGAGCTATAGCCACTTCCACAGCTTTCCTAAGAGGAGTGGCAACAAAGGACATTTTAGAGGCTGCTACATGGAGCTCCGTGCATACATTTACCAAGCACTACAACCTGCCTTTATACTCCAGATCCTGAGCAGGCTTTGCTTCGGCAGTCCTGCAGGGGATTTTAGCTACACCATCCTTATCATAGTTCCATCCACCCCCAGCTTGGCTATGGTATTCAACCCATATGTTATGACTGCAGTTGCATTCTTGAAGGACATAGTACAGTTTTGTACCTACCATAAATGTAGATGTCCGATAGATATGCAACTGCAGTCGGATTTTCCCACCCTCCTACCCCTCTGTATCCTTTTTTTTGGGTCCCTACCCCTTTTTCCATTAGATGGGGATATTTCCTATGGTGTATCTGTTTATTACTGTTGTGCATGTTTGGGATTATTTTTATCCATTTACCAAATTTAGCCTTCCTAGGAGGGCACCTGGCATCTGGGGCAAGAAACACTGAAGAAGATGGCGTCGGCCGATGCCTTTATACTCCAGCCGATGTCCTTCAAGGATGCATCTGCAGTCCTAACAAATGGGTTGTCCTGCCTCAGGCAGCCCTTCGGTCGGACGGATTCCAAAGTCTGGGTCTGGCCTCGGCTGATGTCGCACTTCACCTGACGTCACTGCTGCTGTCGATTGGGTATAAAGGCATCAGCCGACGCCATTTTCCTCAGTCTTTCTTGCCGCGCGGTGCCCGAAGCAGAAGCTGTTCGCAAGTGCCGGTCGGTCAGATCCAGAGATTTCTACTACCGAAGACTTCTAAAAAGCTAAGTACCCCGTTGGGGACTCTCTCTTGCCTCAGCCGATGTCAGAAAAAGTAAATAATTGTTTAACTTGTGGGAAACAAATACCTCATAAGGATTTCCACTCTTACTGCCTTCCTTGCTTAGGCCCAGACCACGACGTAGCAGCTTGTCTAGCCTGTGCTTCCTTCAACCGACGGACACTTAGACGTCGGTCGGAGTTTGCGGAGGAGTTTTTTGGTCCCGCTTTTGCTTACAAAATGCCGTCGGAGACTCCGACTTCACAATTAGCTAAAAAGCGTAAGGAAAAGGACCGACACTCGCGGTCCGCGGTTTCGGCCGAAACCACGGTTAAGCCAACCGCGAGTGTCTCGGTTTCGGCTGAAACAGAGTCCTCGGTTCTTCCTTCGGCCGAAAGCATTCCTCCTGCAGCCGAGGCCTCGCATGGCATGGCTGAATCTGCTACTGAATTTTCTCCTGCTGTAGCAGGCACCCAGGATTTATCAAATACTATTCCTTTAGACATATCTACTCCTGCACGTGGAGCTGCTAGGCCCCCTGCATCCATGTCTATCAAGGCTTTCTCTAGGGCTAAAGCAGCTAAATCTTCTAAGGCCTTGCCTTCTAAAACCCCCTCACACAGGCCTAGCCCTAGTTCCCAAATGCTTAGCCTGGCAGAGGATCTCATTTCTTTGATCAGGGGATCCCAACCTCACCCTGACAGGGCCTCTCATCTCCCTCCAGAGAAGAGGCCTAGAGCAGAGCCCCCTGAACCAGTTTCTACGGATTATTCTTCTGATGATTCAGAAAACTCAAATCCTCCAGAAGGCCCTTATTCTCCATATGAGGATTCTGACGCAGAAGACTCCATTCCTTCTGCCTCTCCTCCTGAGGAATTTTCTTTTGGGGAAACCTTGCATGCTATGAGGGAACAATTTCAATGGCAGGGCCAGGATTTTTCAGATTCTAGGAAACGGCTCAGGACCTTTTGCATTTGCCACAGCATAGGCCTTTAGCCATTCCTCCAGTACTAACAGTTGTGGATGATGCATTCAATGATGCTTGTACTGCCCCTGACTCTTCCTCCGGCCCCTGCTAAGCCCGACAGATACTACAGGGTCCCGGACACACATTATCACCTGTATAAGGCTCCTATTGCAGATCCTGAAACTATTTCTCAAGGCCCCAAAGCTGTAGCAACTGCCAAAAACCCCCTCCCCTCTGAAAGAGAATCTAGAGCATTAGAGAGATGGGGTAAAAATGTTTATACTTCTGCTACTCTTTCGGCTAGGGCTTTAAAATGTCAATTCCACATGATTCAGTATCAGGAATTTTTGTTAGATCAGATAAATAAAAAACTATCCTCTCCTGAACCTATAGACTGTAAGTCCCTTCAGGATTTGGTACATAACACTCAGCAGGTCAGTAATCATTCCTTAAAATGCGGCTATGATGCACTGGAGGCTTCCTTTAGATCAGCTATGACTGGTACAGTGATCAGAAGGCATGCATGGTTAAAAGAGCAATCCTTACCAGACCATGTAAAGTCAAAACTCCTAGATGCTCCCATGGAGAAACTCAGTTTGTTTGGCTCCCCTGCACAGCAAGTGTTAAAGAAGGTGGAGGAAAAAGCAAAATCTGTCCAAACAGTCAAGGGCTTCTTACAGGTCCAGCCTCCTAGGTTTAGCAGAAATTGGCCTTCGAAGAATTGGTCCTTTCCAGACACCAGAGCACAGAGAGGCAGAAATAGGCGCTCAAGAGGCAGAGGTCAATCCAGAGGTGCCTACAGGGGACGTCAGTGGCAGCCTAACAACCAGAGAAGTACTGCCGCAGATCCAGCTACTACCACTTCCACAGGACAGTCACAGTGACTTGGCTCTGATACCGCCTACCAGGGAACAACTGGAAGCACCCTTAGGCAGAAAGCTAGCCTTATTTTCAGTAAACTGGCATTACATTACAGGAGACAAATGGATTTTACAGACAATAGACAAAGGTTACAGGTTTCACTTCCATACTCCACCAAGGAAGAGAGGAATGCCAAACCTACCACCAAACCAAAAGACAAACGCTCTAGAACAAATCAACCAATTACTAAGGATGAGAGCTATAGAAAAGGTACCGGCTATGGAACAAGGACAAGGATTTTATTCCAGACTTTTCCTGGTACCAAGAAAAGAAAACCAATGGAGGCCTATTCTCGACCTGTCCGCTCTCAACACATATCTCATTGTTCCAAAATTCAAAATGCTGACCCTACAGCACCTTCTTCCCATGTTGGGCAAGGAGGCTTGGCTGGTGACTCTAGATCTCAAGGAGGCATACCTGCACGTCCCTATTCGACCAGATTGCAGAAGATACCTCAGATTTCTTGCAGGATCAGAGCATTATCAATTCTCAGCATTGCCCTTTGGCTTATCTACTGCGCCCAGAATATTCACAAAATGCCTGGCATCAGTAATTGCTCATTGCAGGCTTCAGGGAATTCAAATTTATCCATACCTGGACAACTGCCTGATACAAGTGGACAACAAGATCAAATTAACAAAAGATTTGGAAAAGGTTATTCACCTACTGCAGGCCTTGGGATACACAGTCAACATAAAAAAGTCAAGGCTGGTACCATCCCAAAGGATTACATTCTTGGGTGCAGAACTGGACACATCAAATCAAATGGCATTTCTCACAGCAGAAAAGCAAAAACAACTACCACTCTATTTCAAGGCATTAACAACGCAGAACCAGCTTACAGCAAGGAAAATCCTGCAAGCCCTGGGTTACATGGCATCCTGCATAATATTAATCCCACATGCCAGACTGCATATGAGGAAGTTGCAATGGTACCTAAGGAATTTATGGTCTCAGCACAAGCACAGCCTAGAAACCCAAATTCCAATAATTCCATGCCTGAAGCAAGAATTCCTGTGGTGGGCTCAGGCCTGTCAGTTGAACAAAGGACTTCCTTCAGACATTCAGACTGTTTCTTCAACAGGGTCAGTTATGTGGTATATCAACAAGCAGGGAGGCACACATTCATATCCTCTATGCCGGATGGCAATGGACCTGTGGAATGTGGCCCTGAACCTCAACATTCAGCTCCAGGCCTTATTTGTGCCAGGAAAAGAAAATATATTAGCAGACACATTAAGCAGAACTACCACGGATGCCCACGAATGGATGCTGCATCCGGACATTTTCAAAACCATTACAGAGAAATGGGGGCTACCAGAAATAGACCTGTTCGCATCCCCACACAACCACCAATTGAGAAAATTCTGCACAAGGACATACCACCCACTTGCTTGGAAGGTGGACTCCCTATCCTTCAGTTGGGAAAACCTAACAGCATATGCATTCCCTCCTCTACCTTTGATGCACAAAGTGCTACTGAAGATCAAAGATCATCACCCAAGGATCATCCTGATAGCTCCAGACTGGCCGAGGCAGCATTGGTAACCGCTTCTGAGAAGTATGTCTCGGACACACGCATGGCCTCTACCTCTAGTTCCTCTGCTGCTAACACAGAACAACTTCAAGGTCCTGCATCCAAACTTGAAAACACTGCAGCTAGCTGCTTGGAATCTTACATGAAACAAAATAACCCAGATTTATCTCAGAGGGTTAAAGACATTATCCTGGAGGCTCGCAGACCCTCCACAAGGAAGACTTATTCAGCAAAATGGAAAAGATACCTCATTTGGAGTGCAGCAAAAGGAGAAAATGTATCATTGGCAAACATAGCTAACATCCTAGAATATTTAGCAGAACTGTTCCACAATGGCCTGTCATACTCCTCCATCAAGATTCATGCATCAGCAATTTCAGCAGAATACAACATGGATCCTCCTGTCTTCTCTCATCCTCTACTCAGGCAGTTTCTGAGAGGAATTAAAATTGTAAAGCCTCCAAGGAAGCCACCTCTGCCTACATGGGACCTGAACTTCGTGCTGGAAAAGTTAACACTTCCCCCTTTTGAACCAGCAGCAACAGCAGAATTACAGTTCTTATCGTGGAAAACTGCCTTTCTGCTTGCAATCACTTCAGCAAGAAGGGTTTCTGAATTACAGGCATTAATGGCAGTACAGCCCTTCCTCATCTTCCATCAGGATAGAGTGTCCTTGAGAACTAACCCTACTTTTATGCCAAAGGTGGTCTCCAGGGTATCATTGAACCAAGCAATCCACCTACCAACATTCTTCCCCAACCCACAGAACAGGGGGGAAAGACTACTGCACACCTTGGATGTACACAGGCAATTGCGCTACTACCTGGACAGAACCAAGAACAATAGAAAAACTGACCAGCTTCTGGTAGCATATGCAGCAGGAATGGAAGGAAAAGCAATTTCAAAACAGACAATCTCAAAATGGACAGGAAATTGCATTAGATTTTGTTACTCCTTTCATGGGAAGACAACTCCAGAAAACATCAGACCTCACTCCACAAGGGCTACAGCCACTACTACAGCTTTCTTACGAGGAGTGGCTACCAAAGACATTTTAGAGGCTGCTACTTGGAGCTCCGTGCATACATTTGCCAAGCATTATAATCTGCCTTTATACTCCAGATCCCGAGCAGGTTTTGCCACTGCTGTTTTGCAAGGGATCTTAACTACACTATAATCTTCTTAGTGCCTCCTCCCCCAGTTTGGCTATGGTATTCCACCCATTTGTTAGGACTGCAGATGCATCCTTGAAGGACATAGTACAGTTTTGTACCTACCATAAATGTAGATGTCCGAGAGGTATGCATCTGCAGTCAGGATTACCCACCCTCCTTCCCCTCTGTGGTACTCCTAGGGTATTTGCCCATCTTGTAGCTAGCTGGGGGAATCTATTATGGTGTATTTGTTTGTATATATGTACATACATGTTTATTTTTGTTTGCTCTCTACTGTTTGGAATCATTTGCATTTATCCAAATTTAGCCTTCCTAGAGGGCACCTGGCATCTGGGGCAAGAAACACTGAGGAAAATGGCATCGGCTGATGCCTTTATACCCAATCGACAGCAGCAGTGACGTCGGGTGAAGTGCGACATCAGCCGAGGCCAGACCCAGACTTTGGAATCCGGCCGACCGAAGGGCTGCCTGAGGCAGGACAACCCATTTGTTAGGACTGCAGATGCATACCTCTCGGACATCTACATTTATGGTAGGTACAAAACTGTACTTTGTGACGTCAGAGAGGAGGCGACACCAGCCGGCGCCGGACCCAGACTTTGGAATTCGGCCGACCGAGGGCTGCCTGAGGCAGGACAGCCCATATGTTATGACTGCAGTTGCATATCTATCGGACATCTACATTTATGGTAGGTACAAAACTGTACTTTCTCTAATTCGAGTTTCAGAACCGAAGTCTTCAAACTAAAGCCAAGTACCCCGTTGGGGAAACTTTTTCTTGCTCCTTACCGATGTCTGTAAAAGTTAATAATTGCATTACTTGTGGGAAGCAAATACCTCATAAGGATTTTCATTTATACTGTATTCCCTTGCCTAGGCCCTGATCACAATGTGCCTTGCTGTCGGTTATGTGCTAGATTTAACCAACGCACTATTAAGCGTCGGTATATTTTTGCCTCTAAATATTTTGATTCAAGATTTAACTGTCCTGAAATGTTGTTGGTTAGCAATCTGACTACCGGAGTTCACAAAAAACGTAAGGAAAAAGTCAGAGACAGACCATCAAAGTCCAGAACTGACGACGAAGCTTCTCCTAAGCCAGTTGCCGGTTCACCAGTACTCAGTGAGGTGCTTTCGCAGCCCCTAATACCCGCTACTTTTGAGTCGCAGGCCTCTACCGAGACCCATTCGGAGTCCGGTATGCAGCGAGATTCTCAGAGTATTGAACCCCTGGATGTCTGTCCCTTGGATGGGTCCAGAGCCGCTGAGCAGCCACTGGCTTCTGAGGGTGTTTTCAGGCCTCAACATTTTTATATTAAAAATGGACGCATGAGCCACGTGCTCAGGCCCCTATGCCTAAAAAACAGATGATCAAAATGGCTAAGGATTTAATTACCTTGATCAGGGGTTCCCAACTCCCCCGCCCCCCCGGCTAAGAGGCCTAGGCAAGGCACTGATTATGAATCTTCAGATCAGTTTTCCATTTCTTCTGATTCCTCTTCTGATCAGGAATTTTCTGTTACACCCTATGAGGATTCTGATGCAGAGGAATCCAGCCCAACTGCATCTTCTCCTGAGGATTACTCTTTTAGAGAGACACTGCATACTTTAAGGGAACATTTTCACTGGGAGAGTCAGGACTTCTCTGAATCAAAAAAGAGGCTTAGGGATTTCCTTCTTCCTCAGCGTAGGCCTTTGGCAATACCTCCTGTATTAGACATTGTTGATGATGTGTTCTCGGAATCAAGCATGGCTCCTGATTCCCTGCCTCCGGCTCCTAGTAAGCCAGACAGATATTATAGGGTTCCTGACTCCCACAAATTTATTTTCAGAAACCCTGCTGCTGATCCTGAGACTATTTCTCAGGGTCCCAAGGGTGTTGAGGCTTCTACAGCCAAAAATCCTACCCCTTCTGATAGAGATTCCAGGGTGCTGGATAGATGGGGCAAGGAGGTTTATACGTCTGCAACCTTGGCAATCAAGGCTTTAAACTGCCAGTTTCATATGCTTAAATATCAGCAGCATGTTATAGGCTTACTGAAACGGAAAATGATGTTGATTTCTGATTGTGTGGAAAATAGGATTTATTGCATTCAGCAGAACAGGTTGGAAAGCATACTTTGCAATGTGGTTTTGATTCCTTGGAGGCCTCTTGTAGGGCCGTCGTTACTGGATCTGTGCTTAGAAGGCATGCATGGCTCAAGGAGCAAAATCTGCCTGATCGTGTTAAAGCTAAATTGTTGGATGCCCCTTTGCAGCATGATACTCTGTTTGGTAATAAGAAAATGGAAGACGAAGCTAAATCTATGCAAACTGTAAAAGATGTATTGCAAGTACAGCCACCCAGGTTCAGTAGGCACTGGCCTACTAAAAATTGGTCTTTTCCTGTGTCCAACAGAGCCACTCAGGGCAAACCCAGGTACTCAAAAGGCTCCAGATGTCAATCACAGGGTTCTTACAGGTCGAAGCAATGGGGTGCCTCCACCTCCAAATCTGGAGGAAACAAAGCACAACCCTACAGTAAGCAGTCTCAATGACTTTCCTCTACCATCTCCAAGCACTTATCTTTTGGCAGCCCCCTTGGGGGAAAGCTAGCACTTCATGCTCAAAATTGGCAGTTAATTACCCAGGACAAGTGGGTATTAAAGTATCCCAGGGGTACAGATTTCATTTCCATACTTTGCCAATTCCAAACGGATGGCCGGATGTGCCACAAAACCAGTGGGCAGAGGCCCAGAAACAAGTCATGTCCCTCATGAATATGGGGGCTATTCAATAGGTACCAGAAAAGGAAAAAGGACAAGGTTTTTATTCAAGACTTTTCCTGGTACCCAGAAAAGACAATTCATGGCGTCCAATACTGGACTTATCGATTCTGAACACTTTCCTGGACATTCCAAAATTCAAAATGCTGACTTTACAACAGCTACTGCCTATGCTAGGTAAGAATGCTTGGTTAGTAACTCTTGATTTAAAAGAGGCATACCTGCATATCCCAATAAGGAATCATGCAGAATACCTCCGCTTCAAAGCAGGTTTTTTGCATTACCAATTCTCTGCACTGCCCTTTGGCTTATCTACTGCGCTCAGGGTCTTTACAAAGTGCCTGGCACCAGTAATTGCATTCTGCAGACAAAGAAACATTTAAATTTATCCTTATCTGGACAATTGTCTCATTCAAGCAGAGGACAAGGACACTTTTCTTCAACATCTGCCGTTTGTAAAAAGGCTTCTAGCATGCCTAGGATACACCATAAATGAAAAGAAATCACAACTGGTACCCTCTCAAATATTTACATTCCTGGGTGCTAGCTTGAATACAACTGCCCAGATGGCTCACCTCACGCCAGACAAACAAAGGCAACTGACAACATACTTCAAACAAATGACCACAAAAGTCCAGCTATCTGCAAGACAAATTCTGCAGGCTTTCGGGTTCATGGCATCCTGCATTCTACTAATTCCATATACGAAACTGCATATGAGGAAACTTCAGTGGTACCTAAAATGTTTATGGAGTCAACATTGTCACAGCCTTGAAACTATGATTCCTCTCATTCCCTGCCTACAACAGGAGTTTCTTTGGTGGGCAGAGACATGTCACCAAAACAAGAGATTGTCATTCACTCTACCCCCTGCCACCCAAACCCTAACTACAGATGCATCATACTATGGTTGGGGGCCCACCTGGCAGGGAGATGCATTCAGGGCAAATGGAGCCCAAACCAAATGCATCTGCATATCAACCAGAAAGAAATACTAGCTGTTTAGAATGCTATGACAGCCTTCAAGGACTTACTTCATCCAAGACAACTACTGATAAAGACGGACAACACCACAGTTATGTGGTACATAAACAAGCAGGGGGGTACACATTCCTACCCCCTTTGCAGACTAGCCATGGCCTTGTGGAACACAGCCTTGATTTACCAAATACATCTTCAAGCTCAATTCCTGTCAGGAAAGCAAAATACTCTGGCAGCCTATCTAAGCAGAAATCTTATGAACCTGCACAAATGGTAACTGGATCCACAGATCTTCAGCATGTTAACACAGAAATGGGGGTGCCAGTTTGCCTGTCCCCAAAATTATCAGTTGGGCAAATTCTGCACAGGAACTCATCACAAAAAAGCATGGAAAGTGGATGCTCTTTCCTTCAATTGGAAAAACCTGTCAGTCTATGCCTTTCCCCCTCTGCCTCTACTCTCCATGGTCTTACTAAAGGTCAGACAGGAAAAACCAAAAATGATCCTAATTGCTCTGGACTGGCCTTGCCAGCACTGGTACCCACTTCTAAGGAATATGTCACACCTTCCTCCATGGTACTTGCCTCAAATACCTCATCTACTGTCTCAGCAGAACTATCAAATTCTGCACACTCCGCTCCAAACTATGAATCTTGCAGCATGGCTAATCAACTAATTATTCAAACCACACCACTCAGTAAATCACTGATGGATGTCATTTTGGAAGCCAGAAGGCCTAGTACTAGAAAATATTATGCTGATAAATGGAAAAGATTCTGTGCTTGGAACCAAGCACAAGGAATAGACACAGCAAAGCCCAATATTCCTCAGATTTTACGATACTTAACTGAGATGCTTGACAAGGGCCTATCTTTTTCCTCAATAAAAATCCATGCCTCTGCCATCTCGGCTCATTACAACACAGAGCCTCCCCACTTTTCTCACCCACTGCTTAAACAGTATCTTAGAGGGGCCAAAAATTTAAGGCATCCCAGGAGAGCACCAATTCCTGCATGGGACCTCAATTTTTTGCTGGAAAAACTCACCCTGCCTCCTTTTGAGCCAGCAGCTACTGCGGATATAAAATTTCTATGTTGGAAAACAGCTTTTCTTTTGGAAGTCACTTCAGCAAAAAGGGTTTCAGAAATACAGGCTGTCATGGCAGTGGAGCCTTTCATTATGTTTTACCCGGACAGGGTGGCCCTCAGGACCAATCCTTCTTTTATGCCTAAGGTGATATCCAGTGTGGCTCTTAACCAGACCATTCACCTGCCAACAGTTTACCCAAATCTGCAGTACAAGGGGGAGCAGATTCTGCATTCATTGGACATACACAGACAACCAAGATTCTACTTAAACAGGACCAAATCTCTAAGAAAGCCTGAGCAACTACTGGTAGCATTTACTGCAGGATCAGAGGGGAAGGCTATATCAAAGCAGACTATTTCTAAATGGATAAGTCACTGCATTCGTTTCTGCTATGTGCACCATGGTAAACCTGTGCCCATGGGGATCAGATCACATTCCACAAGGGCTGCCTCTAATTCAGCAGCTTTTCTCAGAGGGGTCCCAACCAAAGACATTCTAGAAGCTGCTACTTGGACCTCTGTTCATACCTTCACAAAGCATTATCATTTACCTCTCTTCTCAAAATCCAGGGCAGGCTTTGCCACTGCAGTCCTGCAGGGCCTTATAGCCACTCCTAATGCTGTTTAGTTCCATCCTCCCATCCATAGCTTTGGGATTCTACCCAAATGTAATGACTGCAACAGTGAAACATGAAGAACATAGTACAGTTGTGTACACTATCATAAAAGTAGATGTTCGAGTGTATTCACTGTTGCAGTCCGGGTTACCCACCCACCATCCCCTATTCTATACCTTTCCTTGCCTTAACTATACTCAAATGCCTTTGTGGTGTATTTGCTTTTAGTTGAAGGTAAAGTTTATGTTTCTAAAAGTGCATTTATATATTTACAGTTTATTTACATATATATATTTTTGCTCTCCATTTGGGGGGAACCAGACATCTGGGGCAAGAAAAATTGAATAAAATGGCGTTGGCTGCATTTTTTATACCCCTGACATCATGGAAGAGGAGACAGTAACCGACACAGGACCCAAGGCTTTGTTATTCAGGCCGACTGAGGGCAACTTACCAGCAGATTACCCAAATGTAATGACTGCAACAGTGAATACACTCTAACATCTACATTTATGGTAAGTGTACACAGCTGTACTTTACTGAGGACAAAAGCTGTTAGATATTAATAGCTGTAGGGAGGCTTTGTTGTGGGCCTCCACTGTTATACTGTGCTGCTCAGAATCTGACTCTGCACAGCCCTCCCTTATGTGATGATATTCCTCAAGGAAAATACTCCTGTCTTACTCTGGTGGCTCTGCTAAGGTTACCACTGTATTAAGTGGATGCTAAGCCATGAAATGCTAAGGGTGGTGCATCTAAAATAGTAAGCAAGTTTGGCCTTGGAGTGTGAGACGAAGTGGTACTTGTACTAATAGAATTCCACCAAAGTAATTCAGTGATCATAGCAAACAGTCATTCAACAGCCTAAGGTGTCTTTTCCCTTAGATATCGCCATATGATTAAACACTAAAATTATATTAAGTATATACTTTGCAGTCATAGATGGAAGAACTATCATTGGCAGTCATAGATGAAAGAGGCATGTAAAGTCAGCAAGAACAGGACCTGCATTTGTATGTGCCTCAGACTATCAGATTCTTATAACAAAGTCTAGAATTTAAATTAAAACAATAGCCTTTATATCTACTAGATGCGAGCCTAACAGTATGTCAAATGAATATGTAGTGAGGGTGAAGATCAGGTTTAAGAGAGTGTATCTAGTGGATAGATCTGAAAATCTACGCTCGTAAGTTGATAATATTTTCCAGGATGCAGCAACAAAAAAACTTTCTAAACAAAAAGATTAAGAAGGCAAAATGGGTATCTATGCATGCTTCTGGCGTGACGGAAGAAAACATGAAAGCAAAAGCAATGGAAATAGGTGAAACAATCACAATGTATTGCTCAAGTGTTTAAAATCGCAAAATGCAAGTAAAGCTGTACTCACAGAGAAAATTTACTGAAACCTTATAAAGAGCATTTGTTGTAAAATGTTAAGAACTTTAACTGAAATTGAAATGTTCTTACTTTTAGAACAAAAATGCTTACGTGTTTAAATAAAATGTTTCGCTGAAAGTTATCCATGCCAGTTTTTATTGCAGAGAGAAAATATGGCAAGCTGAATGCAGAATTTTAGAGAGTAGCAAGAATGGATAAGGAGACGCATTTAAATGAACAGAGGAAAACTGGAAGAAGGTGGCAAAATGGGAAAAACAGGACATTTTCATGAAGATTGCCAATATTAAGGGGAACTTCTAGATAAAAGTAGACATGATAAAAGATAAGGATGTGACGGACAGAGCGATGTTAAGAAGAGGTGACAGGATTGTACAAAATTGTATAAGATGGACCCTACGTTCATGGATACATACAATAGAATGTTTGATCTAGAGCCAGACATTCTGGGAAGTTAAATGGAATGTTTTATCTCGATGCAGACATCCTTTGAAGTTAAATGAGCTTTAGAAGACTTAGCTGATAAATGAGTGAAGGAAGTGATTGGATTTCAGCTGAATTATTTAAAATCCTGCACAATGATGTCACAGCATGGCTTGGAATTTGCAGCAAATTTGGAAAATACAGCAGTGGCCACTGATTTGGCAAAGGTAAATTTATAGTCCAGTCCAGACCTCTCACCCGTTCCAAATTACTCTGTTTTTACTGGATTTTGGGGTCCAAAAATGGGGTGCCACAGTTCCAGAGTGGCACCTCTACATTTCCGATTTTTTCAGAGCTTTTTTTAAAATCCCCCCCCCTGCTTTTCAGCTGATGTCATTGTGTGCGTGATGACATCAGCTCCATCAGCCTGTCTGAAGTGAGCTTAAGGGCTCACGTATTTTGCCCGGGAAGAACGTTTAAATGGCTGCTAAAGTAATGCTATGGTTTGGAATTGGAAACATTATGCGAGCGGGAACTTGGGACTGGTTTTTGAATGCTGGCTGGGGTACTGCAGAGCAACCGTGCTGGTTGAATTTGGAGCATGGATGGTGGATACTGCAGAGCTTTTTGAGGTATTTGTCAACGGTTACGGATGCAGAGTTATTCAGAGTCCGACTGCTTGAAGTGTGCAGATTTGAGGTACTTGTGAACGGCTGCAGCAGAGGATAGCTTTTGAGGTGCGAGAATATAGCATATACTGTCTGCAGAGCTATTCGGACTGCTTGAAGTGTGTGTGTTTGTGTGTGCACGTGCATGCTGTTGTTCTAAGTAGATGGCAATTTCCTCCACGCTTTAGCCGCTAAGACTAAGTTATTTGAATGTAGCATACATGTGCATCTCGCAGTCATATATATTCCCCATTTATATTAATCTGAAAGCAGCTCGCAGTCGCAGAATGTGAAATTAATTGCATCTGGTAGCAGTTTGTGATGTGAACCATTAAGCTACGGAGTTATTGGGCTTACTTTTTGTTAGTGAGTGTCTACTTTTCTGAAGTCCAGATGTCTTTGTCTACAGTAGAAAGTTGTTGGTTTAGTTTGCAAATGTAATGCTTGAGCTTTGTATCCACTCCACTTTAGTTGTCATGGCATATGCATTTTCAATAGAACTTTGAACTGTTTCCCCTTCTCGTTAGAGCTTTTATCTGAGAGCACTTCCCTAAAAGGGTCATGGATTTCTTTGTGTTAAGTGCATGCAAGAACAGACCATTTAAACAAAGTTTGCAATATTTATAGCGACTAATACACATTAAAGGGCAACTCCCTATCAGTCATGACTAATGCTTCTGTAACTTGAAAAGTAATGTCACATTTTTGTGCAGACCTTTGTAAATCAATAAATTACTTGCAGACATATAAAAAAAAACTTTCTACAGCATTTTCTTTGTAAAAGGTCTTGCTCTTAAACCTTATCTCCCCCATACACTTTATAATGTCAATAAATGAATACATTGTCAGGGTCTACTGATTTCTGTAAAGGGTTTAGATCCACACATGGCTTTTAAAATTATCATCATGGCTGACCAGGTTGAGTAAAATAATTATGTTATTGACAATGAAAGCAAATGTACTTGAATGTTATTTCTGAAACACCCAGTTTACGTAAAGTATAAACACATTACAGAGATAAACTGTACTAGAGTACAGTTCAGCTGAGGAAGATATATACTTTCATTAAAATGGAATGGATCTTGCCATTAAAAGCTGTCTTTTAAGACACTGGTTTTCAAACAATTCAGATATATTGTTTTGTTTAACTTAAAAGAGCTTGGGGCTGCATATTGGAGACGACATATTGCAAAGGGGTTGCAGAGGAGTGAATTACACAGTTCTTAGCCTGGGTCTGAAAGTATAATGCATCTTTGTGTCTGGTTTGCAATTTGCAAGACTGAGTTGGTTTCACTGAGTAAGTATATATCCACACAGGCCCAGAACAGTTTGTCCCAAGGTTGACTTTCTTTGTTAGCACTTAGCAGTAAGATATATAAAAAAAAAAAAAAAAAAAAAAGCATATTAGTAGTTTGTTGCATTTGCTGCACTTTGCTATACTGAATGCAGTTGCACAGTGTGAAGACACTTCAGCTTAAATGAGTAATATCTGGATGATAGGTTAGACAGTGGAATGGCTACAGGGGGGCTCGGGGGCCATATTTTGGTTTTGTTCTTCAGTTTGCACTTTAAAGTTGGTATCCCACAATGCAGTTGGTGTGGGCAGGGTTACATAATTATGCATGCAAATTTTATGTTGATCAGCGTACAGATCTGTACCTATTTTTCATGCGTCTTGTCCAGATTTTTGAAGTTTCCAGGTTGAGAGTTATGGTCCAGTCCCAAAAAGGGCAGTACTAAAATGTGCTGAAATTATCAGTTATAGTTGTTTTAAGTGCTAGCAATGTACTGAAATTATCAGTTATAGTTGTTTCACATGCTAGCAAGGTAATGCTTCATTCATATCCTGCAAGGTAGTCTCCAGCTGTATATATGACCTGAGAACTGCCAGATGTATAAGCTGGTTTTAAAAGGGCCAAGGGCACCAGAAATTAAATTACCAAACTTCAGTAGATAATTAGAAAGCGAGGGAGTTCCAGATAAAAAATTTAGTTTTTTTTTTTTTTTTTAACTACTTTAAAGCCTTTAACTGTGTGGGCCATAATAAACTGTGGCACATTTTTCATAGAAGTCATAGGAATTTCAAGGCAGTTGAATCTCATGATCTTCTCTTCTTTGTCAGTACTCAGTCTTAAGCCACACATTTTCTGTCAAGGCAGGGGTGAATTTGTAGGTGCCCATTTTAACTGTCTGTGTCCTGTTTGAAGAATGTTAATGCTGCTTAATCTGCAGGGACAGTAGATTCCCTATTTGTGAGAGATGCTGTATGATGAATCAGGCTGTCATTGTGTTTTACTTTTCTGCTGGTAAAGATTTAAGTGTTTGGTTCAGGTGTTTGTGGAACTCTGACTTATGGAGGTGGTGTTCATAGAAAAGATGGGATACTGGTTCGCATTGGGTCTATATCATATGAGCGAATCGCACAAATTGCGAACGCTCATAATATCGAACGTACCGGACCTCAGAGTGCTTTTTCTGAGATTGCAGTACAGTGAAGAATGGGATATTTACTCTTTCCTCACTGTAGTGCGATCTCGGAGTTGGAATATATATTTAGCAGGGGGGACACAGCCCCCCACAATAGGAAGTTCCAGGTCCTGTACTTTCGATATTATGAGCGTTCGCAATTTGTGCGATTCGCTCATATGATATAGACCCAGTCGCATTACTTGCCTCCCATTGAGTTTGCATTTATTCATTATTTATTTACTGGGTTGTCTTTCTTTGTGTACAAGCTGCTCCCTTTCAGCAAAGGCCAGGGGAGAAAAGCTCCAAGTATAAATACATGTACAAAAGGTACAAAAAGCAGAAAATTACTGTGACTTTAAGAAATTTAACAGAACGCATGCAAGAAAGTTGCATAGTAAAACATAAACAGAGTTTTACAAAAGACAACAGAAAAGTAACAGATATTTTTAGTCATGGATAAAATCTGACATAGGTGTACTGCAGTGGTCAAATGAAAGAAAGTAAAAGGAAAGAAAAGAGAGTCATTTGCGAGTGAAAGTTTTCGAAAAGTGAGGTTTGAGAGGGAAAAAGTATTTAAGTAACATGTTGATGGAAGTGATAGTAGTACATAAGTGTGAAGGAGGAGCATTGTAAGAAAACATGTTTGGGAAACAATCCCAGGGAATTACCAGCACAGAAAGTGTTTGGATCAGGCATTGAGTGTGGTAGAGATTAAAACAGACTATTAGTTTACAAACTGATTGAGGAAAAGTGTGAGTAAAAGGATACATGGATTATTATTGTCACAATCAAACAAAATAACAGTCCGACCACCAAGGCTGATGGCATATAATCCAAAACAAGCAATAGTAGTATACGTTTCAAAAAAAAAATTAATGTCACAGGACAAGTGCTTTTACAAAATGTACTATTTCAGATCCTATAAATGCAAACTAAAAAACTGGTAACATTTAAAATACAAAAAAAAAAAATCAGAAAACACAAACAATTAATGATGTAATGGATGAACCTTCAATGCAGGCTTTAAAGGTATAGTAAAATGTAATCCAGGCATTCTTTGTGCCTGCAGTGTTGCTATCCATTTCATTTCCAAACATTCGGTTTTGTTGACAACATCCCCTCGCCTTAAATTATCCTTTAAAATCTATAGGACAGTAAACTTAAGTGTGCCCATTATTACTGCTAATATGCTTATAGAGAGCATTAAGGTTGTTCATCCTCCTAATATCCCCTAAATGTTGTAAAACCCTTCTTGTTCATCTTACCTACATAGAATGAATCACATTCTGTACAACTGACTAGATAGACTAAATTAGTGGACTTACAATCAGCATATAAATTGAACATGTAGCTTTTATTTGTAATTGGATGAACAAAAGTATTAGCGCAAGACATGTGACTACAAGCTTTACATGATCTGCAGGGAAACTTACCCATCCTAGCTGTTCTACAGCTCCCCTTCCTAAAGGGTTTATAACAAAGTTGTCTTCTAAGTGATGCATTATTTCTATAAATAAAACTGGGTGTGTCCCCTACTATTGTATCTTCTCATCCAATCTCAAGATTGATCAATTCCGCCTTATACCCTCACAAACTGACTGTATATTGCTACTGTATTTTAACGAAAAACCACATCTGGGTCTATTAGCGGTATATCTCTGAGCTGTTTTCCCATCCCTATATAAATAGGTTCTACCTGTAGTGTTCCTCAAGTCAACTGCTTTTAATTTATCATTCACATTAGTCAACCTATACCCCCTATTGACAAATTCACTAGCACATTATTGGCTTGCTTGTAATCATGATTTCTAGTATGCAGCCAAGAGACGCATAAAAACTGTCTTTCTAAAACCTTCTTAAATATTCTATTTGGATGCATACTATGTCTAGAAAGAAGACTATTTTTCCTACTTTCTTTTCTAAGCATTAACATATCACTATATCCATTTTCCCTATGCACTAAGTGTCCAGAAAATCAATATGTTCAGTGGAAAAATTCATTGTAAACCTAAAACATGGAATACTTCCTTCTAAATATTTCACAAAATCACATAACTGCTTTGTGCCATTAAAATAATAATGTCATCAACAAAACGCTTCTAGTATATAAGATGATCCCTAAAAGCATATTCAGAGAAAACAACACTAGGTTGGCATAACTGTTCACGCAGGGTGTGCCCATGGCAACACCCAACTTCTGTAAATAAAACTTGCCATCAAATATAAAAACATTATGGTGCAAAATCAAATCCAATAAAATACAAATTAATTCAATTTGTTCATGTGACAAAATAAAACCATTCAAAAAAGAGCGTATATAATCAATCCCATAATTATTCGGTATTATAGTAAATGAAGTATTAATTTACAAGATGCCACTTCCGAGACTTGAGTGAGCCCAAATAAAAAGACAGTAAGTCCAGGAATCCAAAAGGTTTAATAAGAACACAATAATCAAGGTAAGTGTTTTCGTCCAACTCAGTACAATACTTTATCAGAACCAAAGTGTTTGCCTTGAAACAACATTTAAGTAGTACATCAGTTATAAAAACAATCAAGTCTTAAAGGAAAACTCGTTAAGATCAATGAAACAATAAATAAACATAATTGACACCTAAAATTATAAAAAATAAACAAAATACTTCTAAGTCATAAAATCAGTGCTGTATCTTTTAAAAAAGGCATCAAAAATAAGTAATCATTCATACCTGGAGGACAATTGGCGTTAAATTTTAGTTGCCACCTAAATTCACTTTTTTCAATTTGATTAGACCCATCTCCCCCCATGTTTGTCCTGATAACTTCCAAGATACCAAACTTAAAACTTTGGTGTGCAGAACAGGATTGTGTGTCTTTGAATAAAGCATTATTAGTATTATGGGTTTCTGGGGCATAAAAATGTTCATAAATTCTTTTCTTAAGTGACCTTTCATTTTTTCCACTTAAAACCCATTGCACCCGTGACAAACACTAACATATACTAATCCCTTGCTGTTATAATTACCTCCAGCAAGTCTAACTTTAAGTAAAGGTTCATCTATTCAAATCTGTGAGGCATTCATAACATGAGTACAGTAATTGCACCTTCCACATTTTCTAGTCCCCTGTTAGTAAGGATGAGCTCCAATAAGTTTTTAATATTTTGGCCTGCCTTATGTGCTACCTAGGGTGGTGTAACGTTCACTATTACATTCCAAAATCACTCAATTCTTTGTTCGTATGTTCCTGACCTTCTGGCAAAAGGACCAAAATAAGTTGCCATAGAGTGGGAAATTTTATTTTTGGTGTTAATTGGATTGTTGGTGTTGAGTGAACCTTGTCCTAACAAAGGAGTGTACTTGGTATCCCAACCTTCCAGAATATCCTTGCTAATCTGTTGAACCCATGTCTCCGGGTAACCCCTAACCACAAACATGTATGTTAGGTTTCCAAGTTCCCTTTTAAGATCTACAAGAGTGGAGCACATTCTTGCCCCTCGGATCATTTGGCCCCTAACAATGTTTATCTTAAGATAAAGTGTGTGTTGACTCTCATACGATGAAACTGTTTGAGTAAGTGGGTTTTTGGTAAACCTTTGATGTGAAAGTACCTTTATCTCTAGTGATGGTAATGTCTAAAGAATAAATGGCTTCTGTGTTGAATTTATGTGTAAACTTAAAATAATTACAAATATCATTGATGTATTCAACAAAATTGTCCACCACTCCTTTGTTGCTCTTCCATAAGACAAAAATGTCGTCCAAGTAGCGCATATAAATTATCCAATTCTTTTCAAAGCCAGAATTGAAAATGAATCTCTTTTCCCATGTAGTCATCACTAGGTTTGCGTACATAGGGGCACAACTTGAGCACATTGCCACCCCTTTTGACTGTTTAAAAAATTCATTTTCAAAAGTAATGTAGTTATAAAAAATCAGTTCCATAACCTCCATAACAAAAATGACCATTGTACCCTTCAACGTAGAGTATTCCAACACTGCTTTGTGAAAATATTCCTGACCCGTGTCATGTGGGATGGAACTCAAAAGGTCAACCACATCTATTGTGGAAAACACTGTTGTCTGTCAAAAAAAAATCTTGTTTGACCCTCGTAAGGAAATCCCATGAGTGTGTCAACACATGGGTGATAGGGCAAAGGGAAGGATGTCTTTCAATAAACAATCAACAAAAACTCCCAGTGAGTATGTTGAACTGTTTTGTGCTGCCACAATAAGCCGGTATGGGGGATGGTGCACATTTTTGTGCACCTTTGGGATGCCAAAAATAGTGGGAATAAAAGGAAATTAATTCCGCAAGAAATTATAAAGCCCGTGTAACTGATTTATTACTGTTTCCTGCATTTCTGTGTGCTTTCTATCTCAAAAAACAAAAAAATATCCTTGTTTCCTCTCCTCGACTAGTTTAGACCAGTATACAGGCTTTGCTGTATTCTGGGCTGTGGTGTAGTTCCTATGGTGTCACTTGCCTTACTTGAATAGAAGGAAGTTTCTTTGCTCACCAGTGGGAGTGGGGAGCCTTGAACAGCCTATCTGTCTCTGAAGGAGTGACCTCAGCACAAGAGCTTGTAGTAATTGGTTGTTTTGGACCATTTCTAGCTCTTTTGAAGTTCCCTGTTTAAAATCCGTTTGCGGCTTTGCGATTGTGCCATAGCGCGCCAGTTAAACAAGGTTAAACTTTTTCTGTCTCCGCCAAGTCTGCTCTTCAAATTTTCCCTTATGAAAGCTCTACTCTTATAATAATCTAGTCTAATCGCTTTATTATAAGCCTAGCACTTGTTCTCAAAACCTCTCTTCTAAGTAAGCACTCGCTAACTAAAGTAAGCACTACATCCACCTACCTTCCCTGTGAGTACCCACTTCCCTTAAAGGCACAGCACTCCCTTATAATATTCTAGCATGTCGAGTGGTAGATTGCTGGCATCCTCTCCGGTTCAGCTGGTTAATCTGGGAATCTTGAGACAATGCTACAATTGTCTCATGTACACAGACAAACCTCTCCTCCTCCCAACAAACACAAATACATGTGAGAGATGCAACTATATAGCCAAATTGGAGGCTGAACTCTCTCAACTCAAGACTGGCAAGACCAGACAGGAGGAGAAGGTAACCACACACACACCAAACCCAGTCCCACATAGACCTACCACAACTGCAAACCAAACACATAAAAACACAAAGACATACTCGGAGGCCCTAACAAAAAACTTACCAAAACAACAGAGGCTCCCAAAGCAGACACCCAAAAATCCACCACCTCAAAACATAACACATGCATCACATACTTGTATAAATCAGTGTGTCAAACAATCACAGCCCTTAAGGCCAAACACCATCCTGATACACTAGTAATAGGTGACTCTATAGTCAGACACACTGACGTTCTGCTCACCAGGCTGAACAAGGAGAGGGTAACGGTGAACTGCTTATCGGGAGCTAGGATCCGCCACATAACGCACGCACTCAGGTCACTCCAAAGCAAGTACAAATATGACTCCGTCATTGTCCATGCCGGCATGAATGACCTGAGACGTACCTCCCTGGACTACATGAAAAGAGACATAGAGGAGCTCTCTGATTATGTAGCCCAGGCTGGTATGACCCTGACCCTGAGCAGCATCTTGCACTCACCAAGAATTATGCCACAATACAAAGACAAGATGACCAGCTTTAATAATTGGCTCAAATACTGACATCATTCTAGGGGGATCCAATGTCTGCCTGCTTGGGATGACATGCTGGACAAGCCACGCTGCTTCGCAAGGGACGGCTTGCATCTGTCAACACTGGGCTTCCGGATATTGGCTAAGGCCCTTGCCTCCCCCATAGTGCCTTTTTTAGACAAGGCTCAAAAGACAAACCCACCTCCTTAGAAAACAAAAATGGAAAAAAAATTAAGGTTAATGCTGCTCAACGCCAGAAGTCTAAATCTCAAGATGCAGGCTCTCTAAGCACTCCTCAGTATGGAGGACATTGATGTCTGTGCAGTAACTGAAACCTGGTTCAAGGCTCCTGAGAGCACCCCAGCGCTACCAGGCTATACCTCGTATCATGCTTTTCGGCCCCAAAACTCGGGCCAAACCAAAAGGGAGGGAGTGTCCATATTCATCAAGGACACCCACACCTCCAGGTTAGTGGCAACACATGAAGCATCAGAGACCATCCAGGTGCAACTAACCATAGGCAAAACTGCTATACAACTGGTAGCATGTTACAGACCACCCTCCCAATCTCAGGGACCCCATTCAGCCTTCCTGAAGACATTGGAGGATATGAATGTCTCACCAAACACCATCATATTGGGAGACTTCAACTACCCTAACATAGACTGGGTGCATTATTCTAGCCCTAACACCCTAGCCCAAAGGTTCCTGGAATTCATAAATTCAAACGCAGTGGAACAGCTAGTCACCTCTCCCACAGGGGAGATAATATACTAGACCTGATCATCACAAACATGGGGACAAAGTGCTCCACACTGGAAGTATACCCTTCACTAGTGAGATCTGACCACAAACTAATCACCCTGGATATACATATCCCACCTCCACCCCCAACACAAAAGACTACAGTGAAAAATTTCTCAAAAGCCAACTTTACACTTCTTCAAACTGAGATGGTATCCTTTAAGCCCACTGGGACAGTGGAAACCACATCCCACAATGCAGAATCCTTCACAAATACTTTCTACAGACATCTCCAAGAATGCATGGATCATGCAATCCCAAATTAAAACCAAGACCCTCTCCACCAAGGGCAGGCATCCTGTCTGGTGGACCCCAGCCATAGACAAATTGTATAACAAAAGAAGGAAGCTACTGCACAACAGAGCAAAATCCCATAAAGAGAAGGCATCTCTGATCAGCACTAGTAGAAAGCTACGTTCTCTCATAAAAACATCCAAGGCCAACTTTGAGAGAAAAATCGCTATGGACACTAAAGATAACCACAAGGCCTTCTTCAGCTATGTTAGAAACCTGGGCGGAAACCCTCAGATATGTTCAGAGTTAGTTCACAATGACAAAAAAATACACTGAACCCACAGATATTGCCAGCATTCTGGCAGACAGGTTCAGTGCAAATTTCTCCCCTCCCTCACCCCCAAAAGAAGAAATACTTATCCCAGCTGAATGTAACCTCCCTGTCATCTCAGATGTCCAGGTGAGAACCACCCTCAGCAAAGCTAAAAACACAGCATCAATGGGACTTGACTGTATCCCGGGTTGCGTTCTACGTGAACTCCAAGAGGAGCTAAACCCGCACATAAAAATGCTATTTAACCTTAGCCTTACTACAGGATATGTACCTGAAAACTGGAGTACAGCAACAGTAGTCCCACTCCACAAATGAGGCACCTCTACTGACCCTGGTAACTACTGCCCCATAAGCTTAACCAGCCTGGTCTGCAAAGCTATGGAAAGAATCATTATGGAACTAATAAACAGAGACATTGGGGACTTAGACACTTGATCCCACCCAGTTTGGCTTTGTAAAAGGCAGATCCTGCCTTTTAAACCTGGTTGACTTTTTCGAAACGGTCACTAGAGCCATTGACGAGGGTAAAGCAGTCCATACAGCCTACCTGGACTTGGCTAAAGCTTTTGACACAATACCCCACTCTGGCATCATAGACAAGCTCAACAGCTTAAATGTAAATCCATATGTCACAAGATGGGTGGCAAACTGGCTAAAGGATAGAACCCATAAAGTCAAAATCGCTGGAGCCATGTCAGACTCAAAGCCAGTGACAAGTGGTGTCCCACAGGGCTCTGTCCTGGGACCCCTCTTGTTCAGCATTTATTTCTCAGATGTGAAAGCAAACATGGGAGGGTTGTGGCTGACAAAGTTCGCAGATGACAGCAAACTAGGCGCCATAGTCGATACACCAGCTGACACATACATCGTACAGAAAGGCCTCACTGAAACGGACAACTGGTGCCGGAGTCATGGCCTTAAACTAAATGCCAAAAAATGTATAGTCATCTCATTTGGGAAAAACAAAGTGCCCACAAATTATCACATAAGCGGTAACCCATTGAGTACGGAAAAAGTAATCAGAGGCCTAGGGACCCAAGTCGATAGTGACCTCTCATTTGACACCCACGTTGCCAAAGTGGTTAGAAAGACTTTCTACCTTGCCCACCTTATGAAGGGATTCACATCCAGATCAAAGGAGGTCATTGTGCCCCCGTACTCCTCCCTTATCAGGCCCATGATTGAGTACAATGCCTCATTTGGTATGTACCTCACCCGGCACTTGCAACAGCTAGAGAGACCCCAAAAGTACCTCACCAAGAGGATCAAGGGTCTCCAACATATGTCATATGCTGCCAGACTAAAGAAACTCCAGCTCTATTCAGTAGCATACCGCCTACTCAGAGGTGATCTGTGCCTGATGTACAAGGCGATGTCCAATCAGGAATTGATGGACATGCTCCACCTCAAAAAATCCAAATCCATCAGAACCACGAGAGCTAAAGATTTGAACCTCAGCACAAATATGAATAGGACATGCTGGAGGGACAGATTCATAACTCAGAGGCTTCCCATACTCTGGAACAGAATCCCAGTTCATGTTAGGCAGAGCCCCTCACTGACTCTCTTCAAGAGAAATCTTGATGAGTGGATGGGAAGATCATAGGTTTACCCCAGGGGTCATCTCTGTGTCACTACTAGACAGAGGCACAGTAAACTAATTCTATTATGTAAGGGGGTCTTCACTGTGTCACTACTAGACAGAGGCACAATATTCTAAATCTATTCTGCACACTTTTGTACCATTACATGGGGTGGCAAAAGCCACATCACTATGGCTAGGCTTATAAATGCCCCAGGGCAGATAGCCTAGTACCAAACTATGAAACTATACCTTGCAGTAAACTGTCTTCCAAAAATAACTGTGGTCTCCTATGCGCAATATTAATCTCATGTATAGATTTAATCTCCTACTTTTCAGTATCATGTAACATGTTAGCAATGTCAGTCACATAGTCAATTTTGTCCACTAAAACCACCCCATTCCCCCTTTGTCCGGCTTCATAATTCTAATGGAGTTGGACTCCCTAAGATTTCTCAAAAGTAACATCTTTTCCTTACTGAGGTTGTGAAATTTATTTTTATGACTATGATATTCCTGGTAAATTTCCTTGGCGCAAATTCTTTTCAAAGTGGGCCAGTGTCAGTTGCAAAGGAGGATTAAAAAGACTTTTCTTTCTGAACCTGTTCGTAGGTAGTTAAGCCTGATCATTGTTGTCATGAAAATATAATTGAAAATATAACTTTCTGCTGTAAAGCTTCAGTTCTGTCAAAATGTTGGCAGTGTCCGATTTGTTACCCAGGACAAATTTGAAACCCTTTTCAAAGAGAGAAAGTGTGTCAGTAATTTCCTTGTCTGTGTAATTATAAATATTGAACCTGTGTGAACTTAAAAGTTTACCTTGAAAACTGGAAATGATTGGCTCTACTTGTACAATGTGGTTCAGTACCTGTTGTTGTTGTTCCAATAATTCCTCTACCCCTTCTGTGTCCGCCCCCTCGGAGTCTGTGGTGGACCTAACAAATTCTGTCTGTTCCTATTCCTGTTCTGAATTCTTTCAGATCTACGTAAGGGAGGGTAATCTTGTTCAAACACCTCGTCGGTCTCACCATTTAAAAATTTAGCTTGTAAATTGTCATCTCCCCATCTTACTTCTTAACTACACGAGCCTAATTCTGAACCAACATTACCTTCCCTGTTCCCACCTAAAGTGGGTCCAAAATAGTTTTTGAGGACCTGGTAAGCCTCCATTTGTTTGTATTCCAATTCATTCCTTTTTAGCTTTTTTGTTCTTGTCTAGTAACATTCTCTTTAACCTGCTGTTCTATTTTGTAAAAAATGCTATCATATTTGTTCTCATAATTGACAAAACTAACTTCATTCAAAATTTCATTGTTCAGTACATTAACTTCATCCAATAAAACTTAAATTCTGTTGCTGTTAATTTTGATAACAAAATGTCACAGTTTTGATAAAATGTCACAACTCGATGCCATGTCCATCAACCATGGCAAACAAATCGTCCAGTTCCTGTTGGCCCACAGTAAGACCATTAGGAAATTTTCTCATTCAGAGTCCTTTGGGTATTCTCTGGACCTGAATGCACTCTGCAAGGTATACATTATCAACTTACAAGTTATGTACCTTGCTCATCTTAGACTCAAAAGAGTGAAGATGGTTGTTTATGTCCACTGGTCTCTCTAATCTCTCTTCGTGAAAAAGCAAAGGTCTGTTATTAATCCACTGTTCGAATCGGGTCATCCTGTTGTTTTCTAGTGAAAAAATATTCCCTGTAACCTGACCACAAGGAATATTGTTCAAAGTGACTGATGCTAGGACTTGCTGACTGCTGAAAGAACCTTCCCCTGTTAAGGCGGAAGTGATCACCGGTGTAGTCTGGGAGTGAAGCACTGAGGCAGCTGGGGGTTGAGGTCTGTCAAGGGTGTTTTGAATCTGCTGATATTCCAGAGACACTTGTTTGTCTTTTCGGCTTTTCCCGGTTAGGGGTTGCCACAGCAGAACTCCGGTCTGCTAATGATTAGCAGTAGATTTTTTATGGTGCCGAGTTGCCAGCCTGACGCCCAACCTTCAGCAAAGTCATGCCCATTCACGCATGTCTTTCAGAGGCCACCCGACCGTGGGGAGAACATGCAGACTCCACACAGAAGGCACTCCAGCTGTGAATCGAACAGGAGAACCTGTTGCTGTAAGGCAGCAAAGCTACCACTGTACCACCGTGGCTTCATATATTCCAGAGACACTAACGTGATTAAATGAGCAAGATTTCCTTCATCATTGTTCCCAGTGTTGTCGCTGGTTAAAACGGCACCTTTATTGCCAGTAGAAAGTAAGTCCCGTCGCACCACTAGGCTCCATGATGATACTGAAGTGTAAAAATTATTGACATGCCTCAAAAAGTTAAACTCAGTCTCCAAACGCTCCAAAATACATAAACAAGCATGTAGAAGTGGAAAATTGGACCAAATAAACAAGATACCACTTCCGAGACTTGAGTGAGCCCAAGTAAAAATACATTAAGTCCAGAAGTACAGAAATCCAAAAAGGTTAATAATAACACAACAAGCGAGGTGACTGCTTTCTTCCAGCTCAATACAGGACTTTATCAGAACCAAAGTGCATGCCTTGAAACAACATTTAAATAGTACATCAGTTATAAAAACAATCAAGTCAAAGTATTAATATCAAATGTGACAAATATAAAGTTTCTATGAATATCATCTAAACCTCACATACATTCCCCAAAAGTCTGAAGGAAATCTACCGTGTCTCTTATTACAGCTGGAGCCTTCTTCAAATACATTTTCAGTTGTTCAACAAAAATGGACAACGATTCTGTGACCCACCTGTGCCCTGCTACAATGGGTCATTCAGGTGGATTGACACTCCTTTTATATATTTTAGGAAGAAGGGAGTCAATGGATGTTCAACTAATAAAAATTCATTGAGTTCCTTTGTTAACATATTTGTCAATAACAAATCATATAAGGAAGCATGAACTTCTTGTATATGGCGTTCAACATCAAACTTAGCTATAGGCAAATATGTATTAGAATTACCTACAGGCTCCATCATACCATTCAAATAATTTTTTTCCATGACAACAATTGCTCCGCCTTTGTCAGCAGGGCGTATACAAATCTCAGTATTTTCAATTAATTGCTTAAGTGCTGCATGCTCTTCTCCAGTAAAATTGTGAAAAGTCCTAGTGGAAGGTTTCTCTAACATTGCATGCAAGTCATTCTCACAAACTTTAACGAATGCCTCAACAGTCGAGGAAAGTTGCGGGTTAAATAAATTAGGTTTCGTTAATCCTGCTGCTGGTTGCTACTCATTATTGTGAAATAAAACCTTCAATGCCACTTCCCTAGCAAGCTTCCATAAATCAGTTAAAACCTCACTAACCTTGGAGGGTTTGGCAGGAATAAAGGATAAGCCGTAGATCAAGAAACATATACTACTGTTGCTTGTTTTGGATTATATGCCATCAGCCTTGGTGGTCGGACTGTTATTTTGTTTTGTTTGTAGTTTTCTTTGTTACAGACCGACCTTTAGTTGCTAGTAGCATTCTACTTTTGATTATGCAGGTTATTATTGTGCAGAGAGAATGTAAGGTCCCAGCATATGGTTTGTAACTGGGTAGAGGGAGAAGGGATGTTATGTGAAAGGGGGTAAAGGAAGAGGTAGAGAAAGCAGAACAAGAAGCATCAGTTGAAACAGACTGGAATAACTCACTGGTTCAAGATTTGCAAAGGAGTGTAACAAGGCTGTATATATTGTCACCCTACTTATACGAGGAGTCTATCATATGAAATACTAAGTTAGACGCTTCAGAGGCTAGAATCAGAATTTCTGTGAGAAATGCTAACAACCTCAGATTTGCAGATTATTTTACTTTGATGGCTGTTAGCTTGCTGCTCAACATAAAAAATAAAAATTGCCATCTAGCTGTATCAGTTCATTGCATACAGATGTGGAAGAAGTAGAGGCAGTGACAGATAGTCTTGAAGATCTCTCCAGACAGTAATTGCAGCCATGGAATGAAAAGGTAGTTGTTTTTTTGGAAGGAAAGCTGTATCAAATCTGAATAAGATTAAATATCAAAGACATCACCCTTGTCAACAAAGGTTTGTATGGTCAAACCATTGACTTTACCAGTAATGTCATATGGCTATGACAGTTGGACTATAGGGTTGTATACTTGAAAAAACTGTGGTGTGGGAGAAAACTTCTGAGAATTCCATGGACTGCAAGATCAAGTTGGTCAGTACAAAAGGAAATAAAATCAGACTGGTCATTGGAGGCTGTTATGGCAAACTAAAATTCAACATAATGTGAAGACAGGATTTACTACAGAAGACAGGAATGAAAACAAAACAAGAAGGGGGCAGCACGTGGCTAAAATAGCATTAGTAATAAATTTTAATTTGCAAGAACTTAAAGAAGAAGTTGTTCACCAGCCTGGTGTGCATTTAAAATCCTTGAGATCAAGAAAAGTTTTAGTCAACTAAATGACCAGGTAATGTAATTCAAAAACATTCTACTTTCATGAATTCCATTACCTGTTCTTGGCACAGTCTGAAAGAGAATGATCCCACCTTGTAGCCACTGATGCTCCATAAACACTGCCTGAATATTACATGTATTTTTCTGTAATATGGAAGTCATAGTAGGTAAAATCTTGTCATGTATACAATATTACAAATGAAATACAGTATGAAACATGCACTGGCTGTACGTAACAATAGCATAGATTCATGGGTATTCCAGAGCCACTGAATCTCATGACCATCCTTGCTTTGCCAGTACCCTCCCTCAGGCAGCATCTCCTTTCCCCAGAAGGATCATACCAGTCAAACATGGAGTAAATATGTGGGTACCCACATCCAGTTATCTAGTTTATGTTTAAAGAAAGATAGTTGCACTACTTAACATACAGGGAAGCTTATTCCAGAGTTTTGGGAGGTGTTGGGTTATAAACCTGTCCTTCCACCATGTTTTAGTTTTCTGTTTGCGAAGATTTAGACCTCTAGTTCTAGTATTGCTGGAGGTACTGGATTTGTGGAGAAACAGGAGGTCCAGAACAGTTGGGTCTCTAATGGCACAATAAGCAGGAGACAAATTTCCCCTCAAAAGTCTGTTTGACAGCGAATAAACTGATGGAGCTTCCAGCCCCTACCTTGGTAGCTCTGCTAGTTTAGGCCTGTGATCTTTTTGGTTAGGAACCTTTGGGTCTTTCTAATTGTTTGATATGCTTAGTGAGATGCAGTCTGAAGATAAAATGATTTCCTAACAACCATTCTTACATGATGGTCAAAAGAGAAGGAGCTATCAATCCAAATACCTAGGTCCCTAATTACATTTTCAGTTTGTAGAGGAATTTTGTTTAGACAGGATCACAGAGATGGTTTGTCTACCAAAAATAAATTTTACAATTTTTTAGTATTTAGTTTCGGCCCATTTTAGTACACAAAGAGGGCCCTCGTAACACTGCAGATTCCTCCCCTTGAGACAGATAATCATCTCTGTCTTTACTTAGCCTCATGAGTGGAGCATCTGTGAGCCTAACTATGGAGTCACCAATACCCAGGATGTTGCCAGGTGAACTAGCTTGATCATGTTGCCTTAAGGGCTTCTTAATGCTAGTTGTGTGACCCTTTTTTCTGGATGTCTTTGCATTGTTCTAAACACTATATTTTTATTTCCGTTTGTGATTTTATATATATATATATATATATATATATATATATATATATATATAATTTTTTTTTTCTTTCGGCCGCTGCTGTTAGGGGTTGCCACAACGGGTCATGTGTTTCCATTTCTTCCTGTCCTCTGCATCTTAGTCTGATACACCAATCACCAGCATGTCCTCTGTCACCACTTCCATAAACCTTATTTTATGCTTTCATCTTTTCCTCTTACCTTGCAGCTCCATCCTTAGCATCCTTTTTCCAATATACCCAGCATCCCTTTTCAGCACATGTCCAAACCAACCCAATCTCTCCTCTCTGGCTTTGTCTTCAAACCGTCCAACCTGAGCTGACCCTGTTAATATACCCATTTCTAATCCTGTCTGTCCTTGTCCCACCCAGTGCAAGTCTTAACATTAACTCTGCCACCTCCAGCTCTGACTCCTGCCTTTTCTTCAGTGCCACCATCTCCAACTCATATAACATAGCTAGTCTCACTACCACCTTGTAGACCATCCCTTTCACTCTTACTGGTACCCGTCTGTCACAAAATACTTCTGACACTCTTCTCCACCCACTACACCCAGCCTGCACTATCTTCTTCACCTCTCTTCCACACTCACCATTACTCTGAACTGTTGATCCCAAGTATTTAAATGCATCCACTTTTGCCAACTCTACTCCCTGCATCTTCACCATTCCTCTGTCCTCCCTCTCATACACACACATGTATTCTGTCTTAGTCCTGCTGACCTTCATTCCTGTCATGTCTAGAGCATATCTCCTCCTCTCCAAGGTCTCCTCAACCTGTTCCCTGCTCTCACTACAGATCAAATTGTCATCCGCAAACATCATAGTCTACGGGGACTCCTGTCTGATCTCGTCTGTCAACCTGTCCATCACCATTGCAAGTAAGAAAGGGCTCAGAGCTGATCCTTGATGTAACCCCACCTCCATCTTAAACACATCCGTCACTCCCACCACAGACCTCACCGCTGTCACACTACCCTCGTACATATCCTGTACCACTCTTACATACTTCTCTGCCACTCCCAACTTCCTCATACAATACCACAACTCCTATTTAGGTACTCTGGCATATGCTTTCTCGAAGTCCACAAAGACGCAATGCATTTCCTCCTGACCTTCTCTCTACTTCTCCAGCAACACCCTCAGAGCAAACATCGCATCTGTAGTGCTATTTTCTGGCATGAAACCATACTGCTGCTCACTAATCATCACTTCCCTTCTTAACCTAGCTTCTATTACTCTTTTTCCTATAACTTCATGCTGTGGCCAATCAGTTTTATCCCTGTAGTTAGTTGCTTCAGGTCTGCACATCACCCCTATTCTTAAAAATCAGTACCAATGCACTTCTCTGGCATCCTATCACTTTCCAAGATTTTGTTAAACAATCTGGTTAAAAACGTCCACTGCCATCTCTCCTAAACACATCCATGCTTCCACAGGTATGTCATCTGGACCAACAGTCTTTCCATTCTTCATCTTCTCCATAGCTATCCTTACTTCCTCCTTGCTAATCCACTGCACTTCCTGATTCACTATCCTCACATCATCCAGCCTTCTCTCTTTCTCATTCTCTTCATTCGTCAGTCCCTCAATGTACTCCTTCCATCTGCTCAACACACTGTCCTCACTTGAGTATGTTTCCCCTCATTATTCTTCATCACCCTAACCTGCTGCACATCTTTCCCAGCTCGGTCCCTCTGTCTAGCCAATCGGTGTATATATGTCCATCTTTCTCTCTCTTTTCTATACATAGGTGTGTGCATGTCTGTGTTTATATAATGTGTCTATAAATCTGTGTATATATTTATATATATATATATATATATATATATATATATATATATATATATATATATATATATATATATATATATATATATATATATATATATATAAAATGTGTGTATTAGCTACCTTTCTTATTGACACAGCATCACTGTAGACTGCTGACTTGATTTTTACCTATCTTTGTTTGATAGTACTGTGCTAAACAGAGACAGAGGCTACAAAAATGTGCATGTAGTCAAGACAGTCTCCATTTAAAGTCAGAGCAATGTTGCTGGGCATTGAAGTCATAAAAGTAACCGTGGATGTTCTTCGTGTTTCACTGTTGCAGTCATTACATTTGGGTAATCTGCTGGCAGGTTGCCCTCAGTCGGCCTGAATAACAAAATCTTGGGTCCTGCATTGGTTGCTGTCTCCTCTTCCATGACGTTGGGTCGTCAGGGGATAAAACATGCAGCCGACACCATTTTATTCAGTCTTTCTTGCTGCACGGTGCCCGAAGCAGAAGCAGTTTGCAAGTGCCGGTCGGCCAACTCCTGAAATTTTCGCATTCGAGTTTCAGAACCGAAGTCTTCAACTAAAGCTAAGTACCCCTTTGGGGAAACTTTTTCTTGCTCCTTACCGATGTCAGTAAAAGTTAATAATTGCATTACTTGTGGGAAGCAAATACCTCATAAGGATTTTCATTTGTACTTTATTCCTTGCCTAGGCCCAGATCATAACGTGCCTTGCTGTCGGTTTTGTGCTAGATTTAACCAACGCACTATTAAGCGTCTGTATATTTTTGCTTCAAAATATTTTGGATCCAGATTTAATTACCCTGAAATGTCGTCTGTTAGCAATCTGAAAAACCCAAAGAAAAAGACAGACTGTCGAGGTCCAAAACCGACGACGAAGCTTCTCCTAAGCCCTTCGCCGGTTCACTGGTACTCAGTGAGGCGCTTTTGCAGCCCCTGATGCCCGCTACTTTTGAGTCGCAGGCCTCTACCGAGACCCATGCAGAGTCTGGTATGCCGCGAGATTCTCAGAGTATTGAACCCGCGGATGTTTCTCCCTTGGATGGGTCTGGAGCCGATGAGCAGGCACCGGCTTCTGAGGGTGTTTTCAGGCCTCAACATTTTTATATAAAACCGATGCCAGCTTCAAAAACTAGATCAAAAACATCTTCTAAGTCTAAAACAATGATGCATGAGCCATGTGCTGACGCCCCTATGCCTAAAAAACAGATGATCAAAATGGCTGAGGACTTAATTACCTTAATCAGGGGTTCCCAACCCCCCCCCCCCCTGTTAAGAGGCCTAGGCAAGACACTGATTATGAATCTTCAGATCAGGTTTTCATTTCTTCTGATTCCTCTTCTGATCAGGAATTTTCTGTACCACCCTTTGAGGATTCAGATGCAGAAGAATCCATCCCATCTGCATCTCCTCCTGAGGATTATTCTTTTGGATAAACCTTGCATACTTTAAGGGAACATTTTCATTGGGAGAGTCAGGATTTCTCTGAATCAAAAAAGAGGCTTAGGGATTTCCTTCTTCCTCTGCATAGGCCTTTGGTTATACCTCCTGTATTAGACATTGTTGATGACGTGTTTTCGGAATCAAGCATGGCTCCTGATTCACTACCTCCGGCTTCTAGTAAGCCAGACAGATATTACAGGGTTCCTGACTCCCACAAATTTCTATTCAAAAATACTGCTGCTGATCCTGAAACTATCTCACAGGGTCCCAAAGGTGTAAAGGCCTCTACAGCCAAAAATCCTACCTCCTCTGATAGCGATTCCAGGGCGCTGGATAGATGGGGAAAGAAAGTCTATACATCTGCAACCTTGGCAATTAGGGCCTTAAACTGCCAGTTTCATATGCTTAAATATCAACAGCATGTTATGGGCTTATTGAAACAGAAAATGACGTTGATTTCTGATTGTGTGGAAAATAAAGAATTACAGAAATTATTGCATGCAGCAGAACAGGTTGGAAAGCATACTTTGCAATGTGGCTTTGATTCCTTGGAGGCCTCTTGCAGGGCTGCATTTACTGGATCTGTGATTAGAAGGCACGCCAGGCTCAAGGAGCAAAATTGCCTGATCATATTAAAGCTAAATTGTTCGATGCCCCTTTACAGCATGATATTCTGTTTGGTAATAAGGCAGAAGAGGTTTTAAAGAAAATGGAAGACAAAGCTAAATCTATGCAAACTGTAAAAGATTTCTTACAAGTGCAGTCACCCAGATTCAGTAGGCACTGGCCTACTAAAAATTGGTCCTTTCCTGTGTCCAACAGATCCTCTCAAGGCAAATCCAGGCGCTCAAAAGGCTCTAGATACCAATCACAGGGTTCTTACAGGTCAAAGCAATGCGGTGCCACTACCTCCAAATTTGGAGGAAACGAAACAAAACCCTACAGTAAGCAGTCTCAATGACTTCCCTCTACCATCACCAAGCACTTATCTTTTGGCAGCCCCTTTGGGGGGAAAATTAGCACTTCATGCTCAAAATTGGCATTTAATTACCCAGGACAAGTGGGTATTAAACATAGTATCCCAGGGCTACAGACTTCATTTCCATACTTTGCTAATTCCAAACGGTTGGCCAGATCTGCCACAAAATCAATGGACAGAGGCTCAGGAACAAGTTATGTCCCTCCTGGATAAGGGGGCTATTCAACCAGTACCAGAACAGGGAAAAGGACAAGGTTTTTATTCAAGACTGTTCCTGGTACCCAGAAAAGACAATGCTTGGAGTCTAATACTGGTCTTATCGATTTTGAACACATTCCTGGACATTCCAAAATTCAAAATGCTGACTTTACAACAGCTACTGCCTATGCTGGACAGGAACGCTTGGTTAGTGACTCTAGACTTGGCATACCTGCATAACCCAATAAGGGAATCGTGCAGAAGATACCTCCGCTTCAAGGCAGGTTTTATGCATTACCAATTCTCTGCATTGCCCTTTGGCTTATCTACTGTGCTCAGGGTCTTTACAAAGTGCCTGGCACCAGTAATTGCATTTTGCAGACAAAGAAGCATACAAATTTATCCTTACCTGGACTACTGTCTCATTCAAGCAGAGAACAAGGACATTCTTCTTCAACATTTGGCGTTTGTAAACAGGCTTCTAACATGCCTAGGGTACACAATAAACAAAAATAAATCACAACTGGTACCCTCTCAAAAAATTACATTCCTGGGTGCAAGCTTGAATACAACTGCCCAGATGGCTTACCTTACACCAGACAAACAAAGACAACTGACTATATACTTCAAACAGATGGCAACAAAAACCCAGTTATCTGCAAGACAAAGTCTGCAGGCTTTGGGGTTCATGGCATCCTGCATTCTACTAATTCCATATGCAAGACTGCATATGAGGAAACTTCAATGGTACCCAAAAAGTTTATGGAGTCAACATTGTCACTGTCTGGAAACAATGATTCCTCTCATTCCCTGCCTACAACAGGAGTTTCTTTGGTGGGCAGAGACATGTCACCAAAACGAGGGACTGTCATTCACTCTACCCCCTGCCACCCAAACCCTAACTACAGACGCATCAGACTATGCTTGGGGGGCCCACTTGGCGGGGAGATGCATTCAGGGCATATGGACCCCAAAACAAATGCATCTGCATATCAACCAGAAAGAGATGCTAGCTGTTCAGAATGCCCCGACAGCCTTCAAGGACTTACTTCATCCAGGACAACTACTGATAAAGACTGACAACACCACGGTTATGTGGCACATAAACAAGTAGGGGAGGGCTACACATTCCTACCCCCTTTGCAGACTAGCCATGGCATTGTGGAACACAGTCTTAACTTACCAAGTACATCTTCAAGCTCAATTCCTGCCAGGAAAACAAAATACTCTGGCAGACGACCTAAGCAGAAATCGTATGGAACCGCACAAGTGGAAACTGGATCCACAAATCTTCAGCATGGTAACACAGAAATGGGGGAGCCCAGACATAGATCTATTTACCTCTACTCAAAATTATCAACTGGACAAATTCTTCACAAGGACTTATCACAAACAAGCATGGAAAGTGGATGCCCTATCCTTGAGTTGGAAAAAACTATCAGTCTATGCCTTTCCCCCTCTGCCTCTTCTCTCCAAGGTCTTACTAAAGGTCAGACAAGAAAAAACAGAAATTATCCTAATTGCTCCAGACTGGCCTCGCCAGCACTGGTACCCATTTCTAAGGAATATGTCTCAACTCCCTCCTTGGTACTTGCCTCAAATACCTCATCTACTGTCTCAGCAGAGCAGTCAAATTCTGCACACTTGGCTCCAAACTCTGAACCTTGCAGCATAGCTGATCATGTAATTATTCAAACACCACATCTCAGTAAATCTGTGATGGATGTCTTTTTAGAAGCCAGAAGGCCTAGTACTAGAAAATCTTATGCTGATAAATGGAAGAGATTCTGTGGAACCAAGCACAAGGAATGGACACAGCAAAACCAAGTATCCCTCAGATTTTGCAATACTTGACTGAGATGCTTGACAAGAGCCTGTCTTTTTCTTCAATAAAAATCCATGCCTCTGCCATCTCGGCTCATTACAACACGGAGCCTCCTATCTTTTCTTATCCTCTGCTAAAACAGTATCTTAGAGAGGCCAAAAATTTAAGGCCTCCCAGAAGTTCACAGTCTCCTGCATAGGACCTCAATTATGTGCTGGAAAAACTCACCTTTCCTCCTTTTGAACCAGCAGCTACTGCGGATATAAAGTTTTTCTCTTGGCAAACAGCTTTCCTTTTGGCAATCACTTCAGCAGGAAGGGTTTCAGAACTACAGGCTCTCATGGCTGTGGAGCCTTTTATTACATTTTACCTGGAACAGGGTGTCCCTCAGGACCATCCTTCATTTATGCCCAAGGTGGTATCCAGTCTGACTCTTAACCAAACTATTCACCTGCCAACATTTTACCCAAATCCGCAGAACAAGGGGGAGTGGATTCTGCATTCATTGGATGTACACAGACAACTAAGATTCTACTTAAGCAGGACCAAATCTCTACGAAAGTCTGAGCAACTTACTGGTGGCATTTGCTTCAGGATCAGAGGGGAAGGCTATATCAAAGCAGACTATTTCTAAGTGGATAAGCCACTGCATTCGTTTCTGCTACTTGCATCATGGTAAACTGGTCACATTACACCAGGGCTGCCTCTACCTCAGCAGCCTTTCTCAGAGGAGTTCCAACCAAAGATGTTCTAGAAGCTGCTACTTGGAGCTCTGTTCATACCTTCACAAAGCATTATCATTTGCCTCTCTTTTCTAAATCCAGGACAGGCTTTGCCACTGCAGTTCTGCAGGGTCTTATAGCTGCTCCTAATGCTATTTAGTTCCATCCTCCCATCCATAGTATTCAACTGGACGTATAAGAGACTTTAAGTACCTTTATCTGCACTTTTTTTTTTCAAAAAATACAGTATTTAAATTGATTTTAACTGTGTTGCAGGAATATTAACTGAACTGGAAGTTAGTCAGTGTTTGCTGAATTTTATTATTTGCTAGTAATTACAGGTGTGGGGGTAGCCACATTCTTTGATTTCCTGTCCTTGCCTATTTAACTGGTACAGTGTGAAATATTTTCTGCTACAAAACCTCAGCTTTGGCCGGCTAAGAACTAGCTGTATTCAACTGGATGTATAAGAGAATTGAAGTACCTTTATCTGCACTTTTTTTTCAAAAAATACAGTATTTAAATTGATTTTAACTGTGTTGCAGGAATATTAACTGAACTGGAAGTTGGTCAGTGTTTGCTGAATTTTATTATTTGCTAGTAATTACAGGTGTGGGGGTACCCACATTCTTTGATTTCCTATCCTTGCCTATTTAAGTGGTACAGTGTGAAATATTTTCTGCTTAAAAACCTCAGCTTTGGCCGGCTAAGAACTAGCTGTATTCAACTGGATGTATAAGAGAATTTAAGTACCTTTATCTGCACTTTTATTTTTCAAAAAATACAGTATTTAAATTGATTTTAACTGTGTTGCAGGAATATTAACTGAACTGGAAGTTTTGACCCTGCTCTTCAGTTAGTCCCACCCACCCTCCCTGTTTTTGTTTTGGTGTTAATCTTAGTGGCCTTGAAACTGCTCGCCCCTCTTGTAAATTTGTGTTTGGATACCTTCTGGGCCCATCTCATTTGCTCACAAAACTGAGTGCAGTGAGATCATATTCTGATTTCAGGCACTCCTACTGTGTACAAAGAGAGCATCTGGGAAACAGAAAAAAAAAATTAAGCTTGTTTCCTGCCTTTCCTGTTAAGTGGTATAGACTATTTGTAGGCTTCTGAGCCCCCAAGCCCTTCTGTGTTGGAGGGAAGCCTTCTAGCTTAGTTTTTTTTTACTTATAACTAGCCAGTTTTCTAGTTTCAGCACTCAAATCTGTTTCTTTGATCTCAGCACTTGTTCAGAAAAAAAATATATTTCATCTGCTTTTACTGTACTTGTGTTTCTACCTACTTTATTTTACTTTTGCATCATCTTAAAAGTACTCAATTGTATTTATTACTGCTTGGTGTAACTCATTCTAAGCCTTTTGGTGTAAACACTTGGGCTTTGGACCAGTTGTTTTGCACTGAGAGGGTTTGTGGTCTGCACTGTAGTGGCAGAACAGGTAGCTTACATCCTTCTAGGTTGGGAACTGCTGATTGAGGGCTCAGTGTCTGTTATTCTAAAAGTGTATTAATTCTGGTTTAAGCACTTGGGCTTTCAGGCCAGTTATTTTACATTAAGAGGGTTCATGGTCTGCACTCTTCTGGGAGGAGAGGCTGGACTCTGCCCTTCTGAGCTGGGAATTTCTGGTTAAAGGCTTATAGTACATGCATATCTGAACTGCTTCTTACTGAAGTTGGTGCGCCTTGTTTGCTGTGGCATAGACTGGATTCAGGTCTTGGTTCTAGCTTTGTTTGTGTAACTTGAGCACTAATCCAGGCATTCTCTAAAGTATTCAATTGTATTTATTACTGCTTGGTAGTAACTTGATTAAAGTGTAGCTATAATTCTAAGTCTTTTGGATTAAGCACTTGGGCTTCAGACCAGTTGTTTTACATTAGGAAGGTTTGTGGCATGCACTGTGGTGGCAGGACAGGTAGCTTTCATCCTTCTAAGTTGGGAACTGCTGATTGAGAGCCCAGTGTCTGTTATTCTTAAAGTGTATTAGTTTTGGTTTAAGCACTTGGGCTTCAGGCCAGTTATTCTACATTAAGAAGGTTCGTGGTCTGCACTCTTGTGGGAGAAGAGGCTGGACTCTGCCCTTCTGAGCTGGGAATTTCTGGTTAAAGGTTTATAGTGCCTGAATATTTGAACTGTATCTTACTGAAATTGGTACACCTTGTTTGCTGTAGCATAGACTAGATCCAGGCCTGCTGAATCTAGCTTTGTTTATATGCTTGTTGTTTGTTTGCTTGTTATTTCCTGGAACGCTAATTCCACCTAATACGGCTTCTCAGCTTCTGTGGATCACTAGTGATATCTGCATTGCTTACTGTACTTATTTCCTTGTTTCACTTGAAAGAAAGTTACTGTTTGTCATTTTGCATTTAAGTTACCTGTAACACATTGCACTTAAGTTACCTGGCACTTGCTCACTAAAGCAATTATACAAGTCAGCACTAAAAATTAAAAGCACTACACCCTCACTCCCCACTGGCCCTTGTTTTCAATTATAAAGGAATTCCCAATATTATTCTACCATGTCCAAAGGTCAGTTGTCAATCTCCTCTCCGGTCCAGCTGGTGAATCTGGGAATCTTGAGGCAATGTTACAACTGCCTCATGTACACAGACAACCCTCTCCTGCTCCCAACAAATTCCAACACATGTGAGAGATGCAACCATATAGCCAAACTGGAGGCTAAGCTCT